>NC_079491.1:126454277-126754277 GCF_020520425.1 Spinacia oleracea
GCGGATGAATATCTGAGCTATGAATTTGATGACCATCTGAAAGAATGTGGAATTCTATCAGAATTGACTCCTCCTGGAACACCACAATGGAACGGTGTGTCGGAACGGAGGAACAGAACCTTGCTAGACATGGTCAGGTCAATGATGGGTCAGGCCGAACTTCCATTAGAATTTTGGGGACATGCACTAAATACAGCTGCACTCACTATAAATAGAGCTCCGTCTAAAGCTGTCGAAAAGACTCCATACGAATTATGGTTTGGAAAGCCTCCAAATGTGTCTTTTCTTAAGATTTGGGGATGTGAAGTATACGTCAAACGATTAATTTCAGACAAACTTCATCCAAAATCTGACAAATGTATCCTTGTGGGCTATCCAAAGGAAACAAAGGGGTATTACTTCTACAATACATCTGAGAACAAGGTGTTTGTTGCTCGAGATGGTGTCTTTTTGGAGAAAGATCACATTTCCAAAATGACAAGTGGGAGAAAAGTAGACCTCGAAGAAATTCGAGTCGAACAACAAACTCTAGAGAATGCTCAAGATGACATTCAGGATGAAACTCAGAGATCTTTAGAAGAATCTGGTGAGAATCATGGTCAATCTAGAAATGTTACCCCGCGTAGATCGCAAAGATAGAGATCTCAACCGGAAAGGTACTTAGGTATTTTGACGAACGAGAGCTATGACGTTCTATTACTTGAAAGTGATGAACCTGCGACTTACAAACAAGCTATGACGAGCCCTAGCTCCAAGCAGTGGCAAGAAGCCATGCAATCTGAATTAGACTCCATGTCTTAAAACCAAGTATGGGATTTGGTCGATTTGCCAGATGGCTACCAAGCCATTGGAAGCAAATGGGTTTTCAAACTGAAAAAGGACAAGGATGGGAAACTTGAAGTTTTCAAAGCTAGATTGGTTGCAAAAGGTTACAGGCAAGTCCATGGTGTGGATTACGATGAAACCTTTTCACCAGTTGCAATGCTAAAGTCTATTCGGATAATGTTAGCAATCGCTGCATATTACGATTACGAAATATGGCAGATGGATGTCAAAACTGCTTTCTTAAACGGCGTTATAACAGAAACTGTGTTTATGACACAGCCTGAAGGTTTTGAGGATCCAAAGAATGCTAAAAAGGTATGCAAGCTAAAGAAGTCAATCTACGGATTGAAGCAGGCATCCAGGAGCTGGAATATACGTTTTGATGAAGCAGTCAGTGACTTTGGTTTCATCAAGAACGCGGACGAATCTTGTGTATACAAGAAGGTCAGTGGGAGCAAAATTGCTTTCCTAGTATTATATGTCGACGAAATATTACTTATCGGAAATGACATTCCTATGTTGAACTCTGTCAAGATTTGGCTTGGGAAATGTTTTTCGATGAAAGATCTAGGAGAAGCACAGTACATATTGGGCATCAAGATTTACAGAGATAGATCTAAAAAGATGATTGGACTTAGTCAAAGCACTTATATCAATAAGGTGCTTGATAGGTTCAAAATGGCGGACTCCAAGCGAGGCTACCTACCCATGTCTCATGGAATGACTATAGTCATTCCATGAGACATGGGTAGGTAGCCTCGCTTGGAGTCCGCCATTTTGAACCTATCAAGCACCTTATTGATATAAGTGCTTTGACTAAGTCCAATCATCTTTTTAGATCTATCTCTGTAAATCTTGATGCCCAATATGTACTGTGCTTCTCCTAGATCTTTCATCGAAAAACATTTCCCAAGCCAAATCTTGACAGAGTTCAACATAGGAATGTCATTTCCGATAAGTAATATTTCGTCGACATATAATACTAGGAAAGCAATTTTGCTCCCACTGACCTTCTTGTATACACAAGATTCGTCCGCGTTCTTGATGAAACCAAAGTCACTGACTGCTTCATCAAAACGTATATTCCAGCTCCTGGATGCCTGCTTCAATCCGTAGATTGACTTCTTTAGCTTGCATACCTTTTTAGCATTCTTTGGATCCTCAAAACCTTCAGGCTGTGTCATAAACACAGTTTCTGTTATAACGCCGTTTAAGAAAGCAGTTTTGACATCCATCTGCCATATTTCGTAATCGTAATATGCAGCGATTGCTAACATTATCCGAATAGACTTTAGCATTGCAACTGGTGAAAAGGTTTCATCGTAATCCACACCATGGACTTGCCTGTAACCTTTTGCAACCAATCTAGCTTTGAAAACTTCAAGTTTCCCATCCTTGTCCTTTTTCAGTTTGAAAACCCATTTGCTTCCAATGGCTTGGTAGCCATCTGGCAAATCGACCAAATCCCATACTTGGTTTTAAGACATGGAGTCTAATTCAGATTGCATGGCTTCTTGCCACTGCTTGGAGCTAGGGCTCGTCATAGCTTGTTTGTAAGTCGCAGGTTCATCACTTTCAAGTAATAGAACGTCATAGCTCTCGTTCGTCAAAATACCTAAGTACCTTTCCGGTTGAGATCTCTATCTTTGCGATCTACGCGGGGTAACATTTCTAGATTGACCATGATTCTCACCAGATTCTTCTAAAGATCTCTGAGTTTCATCCTGAATGTCATCTTGAGCATTCTCTAGAGTTTGTTGTTCGACTCGAATTTCTTCGAGGTCTACTTTTCTCCCACTTGTCATTTTGGAAATGTGATCTTTCTCCAAAAAGACACCATCTCGAGCAACAAACACCTTGTTCTCAGATGTATTGTAGAAGTAATACCCCTTTGTTTCCTTTGGATAGCCCACAAGGATACATTTGTCAGATTTTGGATGAAGTTTGTCTGAAATTAATCGTTTGACGTATACTTCACATCCCCAAATCTTAAGAAAAGACACATTTGGAGGCTTTCCAAACCATAATTCGTATGGAGTCTTTTCGACAGCTTTAGACGGAGCTCTATTTATAGTGAGTGCAGCTGTATTTAGTGCATGTCCCCAAAATTCTAATGGAAGTTCGGCCTGACCCATCATTGACCTGACCATGTCTAGCAAGGTTCTGTTCCTCCGTTCCGACACACCGTTCCATTGTGGTGTTCCAGGAGGAGTCAATTCTGATAGAATTCCACATTCTTTCAGATGGTCATCAAATTCATAGCTCAGATATTCACCGCCTCTATCAGACCACAGTGCCTTAATCTTCTTGCCTAATTGATTCTCTACTTCACTCTGAAATTCCTTGAATTTGTCAAAGGATTCAGACTTATGCTTCATTAGGTAGACATAACCATATCTACTGAAGTCATAAGTGAAAGTGATAAAGTAGCTGAAACCACCTCTAGCATTTGTACTCATTGGTCCACATACATCTGTATGGATTAAACCCAATAGTTCATTTGCTCTTTCTCCAACTTTAGAGAAAGGTTGCTTTGTCATTTTGCCAAGTAAACATGATTCGCATTTACCATAATCCTCTAAGTCAAATGGTTCTAGAATTCCTTCCTTTTGAAGTATTTCTAAGCGTTTCAAGTTTATATGGCCTAATCGACAATGCCATAGATAGGTGAGATTGAATCATCCTTTTTGGCCTTTTTGGTATTTATGTTATATACTTGTTTGTCGTGATCTAATAAATAAAGTCCATTGACTAATCTAGCAGATCCATAAAACATCTCTTAAAATAAAACGAACAACTATTGTCTTTATTAAAAAGGAAAATCCCTTAGCATCTAAGCAAGAAACTGAAATGATGTTTTTAGTAAGACTTGAAACATGGAAACACTCTTCCAGTTCCAAAACTAGCCCGGAGGGCAACGACAAATAATAAGTTCCTACAGCTAATGCAGCAATCCGTGCTCCATTTCCCACTCGTAGGTCGACTTCACCCTTGCTTAACTTTCTACTTCTTCTTAGTCCCTGTGGATTGGAACATAAGTGTGAGCCACAACCTGTATCTAATACCCAAGAAGTTGAATTAGCAAGTATACAGTCTATAACGAAAATACCTGAAGATGGAACGACTGTTCCGTTCTTCTGATCTTCCTTTAGCTTTGGACATTCTTTTGTGATGGCCTATTCCATCACAATAAAGACAGCTTGATGTGGACTTGTCCTGCTTTGATTTAGCATTGCCCTTGGACTTTCCACTTTTCTTGAACGGTCTCTTCTAGCCTTGAGTAAATCTTTGGCTTCACAGTCCAGTATTATCTCAGCCTTTCTGACAAGGTGAACAAATTCTGCAACTGTGTCTTCTCTGGTTCACTTAGGTATAGTTGCTTGAAGCGACCAAACCCACTGTGTAGTGAATTGAGCAAGATAGAGACTGCAATCCTTTCGCTTACTGGTGTTCCTAGTAGACTTAGGCGATCAAAGTATGAACGCATAAGATCCACATGGAACCTCAGTGGGACGCCTACCCTCTGTTTAGTGCGAAGGAGCTGAACATGTGTTTCTTGGACTTCCATCCTATAACACCTGTTGGGAGAACTAACCTTTAGACCAGACATTGATTCAATCAACTCATGGACGTTCAGGTCCCTGTCCTCCGTGCTTCCACGACAGATATCCCTCAGATTCTTGATGAGCGTAAAAGGTTCATAGGCTACAAACATTCTAGCCCAATCATCAGGGATTGTTCAGCATGAGACTCATAACCTTTTGAGATCCGCATCCCAGGCGAAAAAAAAATCTCTAGGGTCATGTCTCTGGCATAGTATCTTGGCATGGGATGTGATAGTACATACTCAAGTCCATTGAGTTTGACTATTTCACTAGCTTAGCTTCCCATTCAAGAAAATTTGCCAGGTTCAGCTTGACCATAAGCTCAGAACCCATGATGATGTTTTGATTGTTGTTTGCCATATTTAAAACTACAATTGAAAAGAATAAACAAATAATAACCTTCACAGTTTCTCTTAATAAACTTAAATTCTAGCATACATGCATATTCAATGTTCATTAAGCATTTTATTCAAGTTATGTGTTCCGGCAGGTGTGAATAAAATGATTCCAAGATCCTAAAATCATTGAAGAACTAAGCACAGTTTGTCGACTTAATCCTAAAACATCTTAGGTAAGCAAAAGCCTTTTGCTAATAGTCTAGAAACTATTCTTGGTTGATAGGTACGTCTAAGACTTATTAGGTAAACCTATCGATTTTGCCACGACATAAAAGGACTCCTTACTTATATCGTTGAGTTTCACCAAAACTAACATGTACTCACAATTATTTGTGTACCTTGCCCCTTTAGGACCAATAAGTAACACCTATGTTGGTTAGATTTTAAGTGAACTAAAATCCTTAATCATGCAACATAATCAAGCTTTTGATCTCATGCATTTTAAGACATATTTAAAAGCAATAAATAACTTAAACATGCATAAGATAATGTGATCTAGTATGGCCCGACTTCATCTTGAAGCTTAACTTCAAAGTCCGTCTTGAAAATCTCCGTGGGAGGCACCCATTTTCTTCAATAGATAAGCTATAATTAAAACTAATTACAACTATTTGATGGTACGCAAACCATATTTGAATTGAAAAAACAACTTTGGTACTTTAGACCAATTACATTCAAATTAATGTACGCAGACCATATTTCTATCCTATTTGGGCCATACTAGTCACTTCATAACCTGCAAAACAGTACATATACAATAATACCATTCCACCCATTCATATCATGAATGGCCCACATAGCTGGTTAGTAAAACACATTATGCATCACATAAACATTTGCAGCAATTAATCCAGGGCACCATAATCTACAAATTATCAGTCCTTATTAATTCTAATCAAGTTGTTTAACCTAAGGATTGTAGACCTAATCAAGAGTTTATGACTAAAAGGGCTCCCACTTAAACCACTAAATTCATATGCTTTACTAATTTTAAACATAAAAATGTATTTCTAGTCTAACCGGAAACATACAAATTTAATTAAAATTTAAAGCTCATATAATATAATGGAATCCAAAAAGTTTAATTTAATTTCAGTCGTATTTAATTAATTCATGATTTTAATTTTAGTAAAATAATTAGCATAATAAAATTTATTATAATTCAATATTCAAATTAAAATCAAAGAAAATAATTTAAATTATTAATTTTAAAATTAATTAAAATTACGTAAACTGAAAATTTCAAATTAAAATTTCAAACGATCTAATCGCAACGCAACAATCCCACGCAACGCACGCCCATGGGCCACACGCACACAGCCATCGCTGGCCATGTGCGCGCAGCCCATGCGCTGCGTCGCATCGCTGCTGCTCTCCATCGCAAGGCATCAATCGAACACGCGAGCTGGTGCTCGCTGCCCGCGCCAGCGCTCGATGCACGCAAGCCATCGCTCGCTGCGCGCCCCAGCGTTCGATTGATGCGAGCCATCGCTCGATGCGCGCCTGCCTTTCCCGCACGCGGCTTGCGCTCATCGCACGAGGCAAGCAGTATGCGAGCTGGCGCTCGCTGCGCGTAAGCCATCGACGCTGTGCGTAGCGCTCGTGGCACGCGAGCTTGCTCTCGCTGCGCGCGAGGCTCCGCATGCTTGCGCGAGGCAGTGCGCGTTTGTGGCGCAGCACGCTTGCTGCCCCACGCGACTGCTCGTGCCTGGCTCTCGCCCCTGCCCACACGGCCCATTGCTCACAGCCCACGGCACAAGGCAGGGCTGCTGCCTTGTGCTCGTGCACCCATGCCCTTGCTCGCTGCATTCGTACCGCATGGGCGACGAGCTCCCTTGCTCGTCGTCGCATGCCCGCACTATACAACACCCCTTAAGGGTAACTCGTAGCGTCCATTGCTTTGTGCGTGCAAGTTATATGAGCGGGTCGCATAAAAATTAAAAATTTATATTCAAATTAATGACAAATTAATAAATAATATTAATTTCATAATGTTAGGGCGAAAAAATCGAAAATTTATTATTAATTGATTTCCGATTAACATGGATTCAAGTCTAGGTCATAAAAGTTTAAAATTTAACATAAATTTACAATTTTTATGGTGGTTTTTTAATCATAGGTATCTAAGTAAATTATAACTAATTATGAAAATCAAATTAATTCTAATTATTCCAATTTTTCAACAAATTAATCATAATTACAAATTAGATTGCATAATTAACAAGGCTAGGCATTCAAACTTGTTAAACATATACAGTAGGTCAATCAAAATTCAAGATTTATCAACAAGAATCGCAAATATTTAATTTAACATCTTAATTTACGAAATTTGCATTCGAAAAACTAAAACCTCCGAAAAGTCATAGTTAAGCCTCGAATTTGAGAATTCTGGGTTCGGCCGAAAAAAATTATTTTTGTCAAAATTTTTAGAATGCCTTTTACATGCGGAATGACACCAAAAATCACTCGATTTGGATGAGTAACGAAGAAACTGCCGAAAAAACTGCGTACGTATAATTAAATAAACGCAATTTGCAATTAATTAACAATTACGAAAATAATCACCCTTTTAATTCTTGCAAATTTGTAATATTTAACCATGTTCATGCAATTTAGATTATGAAAATAATAAGAGGCTCGTGATACCACTGTTAGGTTATGATACATATGACAATTCATAAATCATGCGGAAAACCCTAAAGCCAGGAAAGCATATTATTTACACATAATCATTTAGCATAGTTTAGATGCATACCACTTTGTTGCGTGCCTTCCTAGCTGCGCCCGAAGCCGAACAAGAACAAGTCTTTAGGACTCCAATGTCGTCCCTCCGTAGATAGTCCACAGCACGTCCGGATCGCCTAGCTTGACCAACTAGAATCGCCCTTAAGGTACTTAGAATTTTCGGCTAATGTAGGCAATTATATGACTGAATTTTTGCTCTCAAAAATCACTTTGAATACTTGAATCATGTATACAAATATGACCCTAGGCCCTTATTTATAGAGGTATGGAAAGGAATTGTAATCCTACTAGGATGTGGATTTGTTAATTAGAATTTATTAGGACTCTAAATAACAAAGCAAATTAATAGGATTAGGATTTTAATCTTCGCACGAATCTTTAATAGATTAGGATTCTCGCACACGCATCGTACAAGCCGTGCACCCGCGCATGCCTTGCGGCCCACGACAAGCGCACAGCCCATGAGCGGTGCTGCGCGCGCGCCGCGCCCTTGGCTGGCCTGGCCTTGCGCTGGGCCTGGTCGAGGCGTGCGTTGCTGCGTGCGGCTCGCTGGGCGATGGCCTGGCTTCGTGCTGGGCCTTCGTCTAGCGGCCTCGTCCGATGCTAATTCGTACGATACGCTTCCGATTAAATTCCCGATTCCGGAATTCATTTCCGATACGAACAACATTTAATATTCCGATTCCGGAATTAATTTCCGTTTCGAACAAATATTTAATATTTCCGTTTCCGGAATTATTTTCCGATTCCGATAATATTTCCGATTCTGACAATATTTCCGTTTCCGCAATATTTCCGTTTCCGGCAATATTTCCATTTCCGATAATATTTTCCGATACGTACCATGTTTCCGTTTCCGGCAACATCTACGACTTGGATAATATTTATATTTCGATACGATCCATATTTCCGTTTCCGGCAATATCATCGTTTCCGGAGTATTCATTTCTTGCCTGTGACAATCTCAGCTCCCACTGAAACCAAGATCCGTCGATTCCGAATATCCATAGATGGGAGTATTTAATGCCATTAAATACTTGATGCCGTTACGTACTATTTGTGGACCCTACGGGTTCAGTCAAGAGTAAGCTGTGGATTAATATCATTAATTCCACTTGAACTGAAGCGGCCTCTAGCTAGGCATTCAGCTCACTTGATCTCACTGAATTATTAACTTGTTAATTAATACTGAACCGCATTTATTAGACTTATATTATATGCATACTTGGACCAAGGGCACTATTTCCTTCAATTTCAACCCGTCAATATATTAGGGGATTTCAACCCATTGGACTTGGAGTATTTGAAGGGAGTTTCACCCGATTGAAAAGGGGAATTGACTTTGTATTATTTCAAGGGAATTTCAACCCGTCATATTTTAGGGGAGTTTCAACCCATTGGATCTGGAGTATTTGAAGGGAATTTCAACCCGCGGGAGAATTGGAATTTGTATTATTTCAGGGGATTTTCAACCCGTTGGAAGATTGGACTTGTATTATTTTAGGGGAGTTTCAACCCGTGGATGGATCGGACTTGTATTATTTCTGGGGAGTTTCAACCCGTGGATGGAATCTTGAACTTGTATTATTTCTGGGGAGTTTCAACCCGTGGATGGAATCTTGAACTTGTATTATTTCTGTGGAGTTTCAACCCGTGGATGGAATCTTGAACTTGTATTATTTCTGGGTAGTTACAACCCTTGGAAATGATTTGAATTTTGTATTGGGGAGCAATGGAAAGCAAGATTTCTTTGTAGCTTGAGGATGAATTTGGAATTTGAATTTGGCTTGAAGTTTGAACTTTGAAATGGAAAGGACGCACTTTTGTATGTAGAACATGAGGCTTTATATTTGGAAAATCCGGCATTATGCCGCCGTGGATTCGAAACATTGAATTTAGGAACTTGAAAGTCCGGCATTATGCCGCCGTGGACTTGGAATCTTGAAGTGTAGGACTTGAGGTTTAAAATATAGAATAGAAAAGTCGGCATTACGACGACATGAATTTGGAATTTGATCCTTGAAGCTTGAAATTTGGAAGGTCGAGTTGGAATGTTGGCATTATGCCGGTATGGGCTCGGATATTTGAACTTGAGACTTTGAGATGGAATCGGCAACTTGAGTTTGAGGTTGAAGACTTGAATGTTTGAAATAGGAAATCCGGCATGATGCCGTTGGATTTGGGTTTTGAACTTGCAACTTGAAACTCGAAATTTGAACTAGAAAACCCGGCATTATGGCGCCATTGGATTTGAGGTTTGAGTTTGGAAATGGAAATTTTGACTAGAAGATCTGGCATTATGGTGCCGTTGGATTGAGTCTTGACTTGAAACTTGAAACCCGAAACTTGAATTAGAAAGTCCGGCATTATGGAGCCGTTGGATTTGGATTTGAAAATTGAGGTTTTGGACTAGAAAATTCGGATTTGAATTTGAAACTCGAAATTTAAACTAGAAAATCCGGCATTAACACGCCGTTGGATTTGAACTTTGACTTGGAAACTTGAGGTTTGGACTTGAAATTTGGATTGAATTTGAAACTCGAAATTTGGACTAGAAAATCCGGCATTATGACGTCGTGGATTTGAATTTTGAATTTGGAAACTTGAGGTTTGGACTTGAAAATCCGGCATTATGACGCCGTTGGATTTGAACTTTGAACTTGGAACTTGGAATTTGGACTTGAAAATCCGGCATTATGACGCCGTTGGATTGAATTTTGAATTTGGCATTTGGAATTTGGACTTGAAAATCCGGCATTATGACGCGCGTTGGATTGAATTTTGAATTTGGCATTTGGAATTTGGACTTGAAAATCGGCATTATGACGCCGTTGGATTGAATTTTGAATTTTCAATTTTTGCGTGAGGCGTGTTTAAGGGTTTTGAATCAAATGGAGTGACACTCCTAAAGACCCTAAAATCGGCGATTTAGATGCATGAGGTTTGAATGATGCTCCTAGGGGTTTGGTTTCCTAGTTGGAGGCTAATTGGTTTTGGCAAGCTAGAACTCGAGGCTATCCATTCACGCGTGCAAAGACGCCCACACAATGCACAAGTAGCACGTTGTCACACTAGTCATGAATATGAATGCGACATGCAAAGTTCTCAACCTAAGGTCGGTCTAAGTTTTGTATGATGCAAGTGGTCGGCTTTGGGTGTCAAAAGGTACTCGGCTAAGAGACGGATCCGGCGACAAGCTTTCACATCCGCCTAAGGGAAGTGTGTGTCGGCAGACGGCCTCCATACTTGACATCGGGAATGTCAAGTAAATGCCAAGTTTCGGTAGGCGCGGAAATGGTCACACACTTTGGTCGGGAACCGTATGGAGAGTCACCATTTCGTTGCCCCCGGGGCTAGCCCGAATGTAGAACACATCCGTTTGGGCAAAGGTAGAAATTCATTTTGCATAATATGGTTTTCGAAAAATGCATGAAATGCCTAGAAATTGAAATTGAAATCGTACTTGAATTTGTATTTGTAAAGCTCGTTTTTCGGCACTTGTTCACGAGGTTTGGGAGCGTCCTTCTAGATTCAAAAATAGACTAACTCCCAACACGAAAAGTTGAGCAAAAGTGAGCGACGAGCCACTGTGAGCCACTGTCCTGGATGCAGGCAGTGGCGTTGGGCGCAGGGGCTGCCCCTGGCGCCAGTGCTGGCATCCAGTACTTAAGCAGATCAGTGGCTTGTTGCTCGAAATCTGCCCGCATTTTCGAATTGAAATTAGTAAATTCCCAGTGGAGTCGCCAGAATTGTAGGGGGTTTTTTTTTGTGCAAAACTTGTTTCCCGTTCTACAAGAGGGGCGGTTCTTTAGAAAACCATAGAATTTTTGTACCTCGAAGGAGTCGCCACCAAACATTATTTAAAGTCTCGTTTGGAAAGACCGCAAGTGACTCTATTTTGGATAAGGCTTTAAATCCTTGAAACGGATGGGTGAGATTCGGGCACGGGAACAAAAATGCTTATTCCGCGAGCTTTAGAAATATTCAAGTACGTTGGCACAACATTTTCTCGAAAATATACCCTAGATTAGACTATGTGGGTTTGAATTTAGAGCAAATAGAATCTCTAATTGTATGGTGGTCACTTTCCTTTAAATATTGATTTAAGGAATCCAAGGCCGGTTTGTCCAAAAAAAATATCTTTTTTAAGCATGATGTAACCTTTGTACTTTGTTGTATTTAGCATGTGCGGTGATGAAAGCAATAAAGCAAATAAAGTAACATCACAATACTAAATAAAGTGCGGAATTAGTAAATACAAGACCCCCTATAAAAGGACTAGGGAGTAGGTCCACATTGCCTAGAAATGGACTAGGCAAGTAAAGATGCGGAATTGAAAGTGCGGAATTGAAATTGCGGTATTGAAATTTCGGTATTGAAAGTGCGATATTGAAATTGCGGTATTGAAAGGTGGGATATTGAAATTGCAATATTGAAAGGTGCATAATTGAAATTTGTACTTGGGCACATGAGATTCCAACGCCAAGCGGCTCCTTAAAAATAAGTGCGCCCGACACGAACTCAAAGCCAAAAATCTCAACTTGGGAGAGGTTGCTCAACACAAATATCCTAGATTTTGCATGTTAAACTTGAACTTGAAAGCTTGAATATTGAAATTTGAACTTGAAAGGATCCTAGTTTAATGAAGTAACCATGAACAACCCTAAACATGGTGGGATCTTGAAAATTGAAAACTTGAACTTGTAGATTGAAAAAATGGGGTTTTGAATCTCAAAAGACTAAACCTTTAAGTGTTTAAAAGGTGTCATCTTTGATTACCCCATGTTTGAAGGTGATTCTAGTCCAAGAGGTGATTGTAAACAACTTGGACATCCTTGAATCTTGAAAGTTTGCATTTGTATTTTGAAAAAGTTTGAATTTTTGGAAAACATGTATGATTGTTGCAAGTGGTGTTTTTAATGATTAAAAAAACACCAACTTGCTAATCATTTAGAAATCAAAGCAACATAATTGATTAGAATGGGATTCGGATTTACCTAGTTAGGTTTAGGCAAGAGCTCCCAATTGCTTTTGAATTTAGGAATTTTGTATGTGTTTTTGATGAGATTTTGAATTGTATTTTGAGGCGTAATGTCAAAATTACGACGTTGTATTGTTGTTCTCCTCCTCACTATGCTGGAAATGAGGGGTATTTATAGGGGGAATGGGTGCAACGCGCCAGCACACGCCAGCGCAGGGCGCTGGACCAGCGCAGTGCGCCGCTGACGTGGCTTGAATGCCGCCAAAGCAAGGACGCGGGCTCAGTCCTTGTTTCGTCTTGTGGTGTTGTACCTGTTGTACGAATAGTACTAGGTTTGGCGTTTTGTATTTTCTTGGAGGTTAAGGCATCATTTAGCGTCTAAAAACAAGCCTTTCTCGGGTTTTGAGTTCCGGTTTTACGGGACGGGGCCCGGCATGCTTGGTCTTGTGGGTCGGCGCCCGAATTTGACTTTCCTTATATGATTTTGAGTGGAAAAGGCCTTGTAAAACCAATGGGATGGTCTACTAGATGAGATTGTACTTGGATTTTGAAATTGGATTTGGAAAGTTGTATTTTGTACCGAGAATCCGAAAGGGGAACGGTCTCGGGGGTTGGAGTTTGGATCTTGAATTTTGGAAGTATTCTTAGCAATTGGGATTTCCGCCTTGAGTTATTCCAATCACCTAATAAGGATAATGGTATCGTCATCATCCCAAGGGGAGACACAAATTAGGTGTCTACAAGGTGGAATCTTGGACTAGAAGGCGCTCTACCGACGAACTAGGGGAAGAATAGCACGACAGCGTTAAAGGCTGAGTGCGACTTTCCCGAGGAGGTGGAGATCTACTTTCCCTTTCATAATGAGAGATTCGATTGGCAAGCTTCTAGGTGGGTATGCTTATTTAAATACCCCTTCAGGATTGGGTATGTGTACCCATTTACGCAACTACTTAGGGACATGCTACGAACTTTAGGTATTTCTCCCTCTCAACTGATGCCGCATGCGTGGCGGGTGTTGCGAACCCTAGATCACGCCTGTGGGAAATTGGGGATCACCTTTTGGTGGAGGACTTAGTGTACACTTACAAGGTTCTCAATTACAGCTTTGGGCGATATATCCAGTTAGTGAAGGATGGAAGGGAGTCGTTGTTGGGGCCTGAGCAATTGAACAATAGAGGGTGGATGGAAAGGTTTTTCTTTGTGAAGATGGCAGACTTGGGTCTTGGGGCTGATTTATTGCCTGGAGATTGGACAGCGAGAGGTATTATACTGGGTGATTTGTTTTGGGGCTAGTTCCATAATTGACTTTCTCACATTGTTTTGTAGGTGCATCTTTAGATTATGTGAGAGTGGGTGCGCAAGCATTTCAGAAGAGCGATATCATCTTTGAATCTTCTGTGGTCGACAGGACATACATGGGCGCTTTCTTTGAGTAGGGTGCAATGCCGAAAGAGGACGAGTTAGAAGAGTTGTCTGGATCTAAGAAAATGGCAAAAATAATAGGTAACTAGTTAGTGTTAGTAATAAACAGTAATCTATTTAAGAGTTGTACTATTGGTCGACGAGATGAAGTCTTCAACTAAATTGTTGTTGTTGCGTATGAGTGTAGGAACTGGAAGGTCGTCTCGTTCAACAAAGGAACCTTATGCTGGCGCCTTGTTGAAGATGAGGCTTGATTTTATGGCGACTGTGAGTCGTCCAAAGGTTATTCATGCCAAATCGCCAAAGAGTTCTTTTGGGGGGAGTCAGGATGTGATGATCGTTAACGAGATAATGTCGTTGCCATATGCCAAGATCAAGCTTCCTCCTTCACCTCCTCAAAAAAGGAAGTTGATCATGGAGTTCCTCAACGGTTATGCGGGTGCTGATGCTAAGGCTCATGAGTTGTGGCCGAAGGTGGATCGTTTATGGGTTCCAGCGAGTCGGTAACGTCAAGAGATCATGTCCCCAACTGCTGCAACTGTTGAGAATGTTACTGAAGCATGGAAGGTAACTTTTTTTTGGTTTTGTAGTGTGGTGTTTGGATGAGTTTTTGCATTTTTGATGTCAATGTTTGTGTCGTCAAATTCTGCCCTCGGCTTGGCTACTCACCACCGTGTGATGAGTTTGGAGGACAAGATCTCCAAGATGAAGGATGAGCTAAAGTATGTTAAGAAGGAATATACCAGATTTGATGGTGTTGCTGCTGAAGAGAAGGCCACGACTGTCAAGTTGAAGTTATCTGCTGAAGTCGTGAGCCTGTTAGTGTGCAGGCTACTACACTTGGAAGGCGAGGGCCGACTTGATGAAGGAGGATAGTTGGACGCGTCAGGATGATGTGTCCAACTTTGATCGTGTGTTTTGATAGTTCAGTAGGAACACTTGACAAGAGGGGGGGGGTGAATTGTTTCTTGGGAACTTGGGTAAGTTTCTTGCGGAATTTAAACAATAAAGAGACTGAGAATAATGAGCGAAGAAAGATATAAAATGGAGGAACCTTCTTGACCCTAATCAAGAAGAACCTCACTACTATTTTGTATTAATGCAATAACTCTATTCCAAATACACTCTTTAACTCGAGTTCCTCTCGAACACGAGTTCCCCACAGCAATCCCCTTTGATTACTGTGCTCCTCTTTCTCTCTCTGACTTAACTCTAAGTCGCTCCTTTTCTCTTTGACTTAACTCTAAGTCGCTCTGTTTCTCTTTGACTTAACTCTAAGTCAATTAAGGATCACTCAACCCTTAAACCCAAAATACAATTTGATATAAAACTCTAGTACGTAATAAAGCTTATAATAATAAGGAACTCAAGGAACACTCTATTTGCCAACTGATTCTTTTAAAAAGTTTAAGCTCTTTAAGATAGATTTTGTAGAAATCAGTTGTGTTTTGAAAAGCCAAAACTCTTCTCCTTTTATAGGAGAGTTTTACCTAAGGTTGGGTACCCATGTTCTCCTCAACTACCCACTAACAGTTACTGCTCAGTAACATGGGCATAGTTGGAGAGAAACAGGGAGACCAAATCAAAACACTAAATGCACGTTTAAACAGAAATACGTGGGAGAGTTTTAAGGATCATGGAAAATCTTTTGCTTGAGAAACAAGGAGAATGAAAACAGAATCCTATGTTTACATTTATTAATTAAATTCATTTTATTTATTAATTAACAAAGATTTTCCAACTTAAAACTCTTTTATAATTACAGTTAATATATTTCAATTTAAAACGTACCAAAATACTTAGGTTCCTTTCGTTCCAAATTACGTATAAACAATATTAAATACTTACATAAATCCTAAACATAAACTCATATGTTGTAGTCTTCATGTTGCACCTTTAGAAGCTTCACTCGAAGTCTTCCCAATTTGTTCCTTCTCTGGAACATCGAGGATCCACAAAATATATGAGGATCTCGCCTTAGGAACTCGCCTAAGGATCTCGCCTTTGTAAACTTGCTTAATGATTATATCTTCAATGTAGTGTCTGACATGGATCAATTACTTGCGTATATTCCGCGTTGCTTAGTTTATCCAACTCAGGATCTCCTTAACTTAGCATTATCCCTCTAAGGATCTCGGAACCTATTATGCAACATAACTTAACCAATTGTCAGGAGTTTGCTTTGTCATCATCAAAACTTTAGGGTCAACAATATTCCCCCTTTTTGGTGATGACAACAAAAGCAAACTTTCACTAAATGCAATAATAATCAATTAGCATAAATATAAAGCAATAAATTAAATAAAGTACTTTTATAAAAATTAATCTAAATTTCCTAAATGAAATTAAGGAAAATTGAAATTAATTTTAATAAACGAAAATAAAATTAAAACGAGAAATAAAATTTTATAAACTTACATCGAGAAGAGAGTAGTGAGACGGACTCAAGTGATCAATTTAAGTTAAGTTTGCATTCATTTCCCCCTGTTGGCATTAACAAAAAGTAGAAATACACAATACTAATATATACCGATTAGAGCGCCCTCCGATCAACGGTTGGCAAACTAACTTAGCCTCAAAGTTAAGTTACAACGTACTAATTTCGAATATAAAACATAATAATTAACAAGCCAAGTTCTTAGAGATACGATCTTTTAGGAGTTCCACATAAATAAAAGAATAAAAATCGTATGTTTCCCAACAGAGGGTGACATACCAAAAAGAATATAAAAATTAAAGTAAAAGGTTCCAAAAAAAATCAAAAGCATAATGTAACACAAATGGATAGGATCAGGAAAGATGGCTTAGGTATGTAGCAAGTGTAAGTTGTTTCTTTTTCAACTGCATATCAATCCACATCCTTTCTCAATTTCTACTGCGTCCATTCATTCTTCCACTTTCTCATCATTATCCTAATCATCACAAGATATATCAACAAACAACAGAGGACTTTTCACCTTAGGAACCACGTTGTTAACCCTTTCATATTTACTCTTTTTTTAAAAAAAAAAAAAAAAAAAAAAAAAAAAAAAACAACGTCATCCCTTTAATATAACTCAATCACCCATAAAATCCTTAATAAGAATGAAAACCTTCTTAGCCAAACTTGCATCCCTTACCAAATAAACCCGGTTTTTTGTACGTTCCCCCTGAGAACGAGCATTGCCCTTTTTTTTCGGGTTTTTGGAAGCATCCCACTACCCGACCGCCGCTCTCTTCGCGGGTAGGTGGTGTTTCTTCTCTGTGGCTTCGTCGAACTAGGTAAAGAGGGAAGATGAGTCGCGGGTTGGTGACGGTTCGGGGCAGAGAACCGCTGGGTTAGTTTAGGCGGGCGACGATTCTGGATCCGCAGCCACCGCCAGCGAAGGGACGTGGGTCACCGACGCTGGTGGCTAGCGTTTCCTTGAGGGATTGGTCAGTTTTGCTGGTGACGCGACGGTGGGCTCCGCGGCTGGGCTCGGTCGGTTGGCCGGGTCGAGTCCGGTCGCTGGGCTGAGTGCGACTTGGCCGGTGGTCGTGGCCTGCTGGGTCTGGCCGCCGGCGGTGGTGGTGTTGGTTTCAAATTTGGGGATTTTTCATTGTTAGGGTTTGAATTTGGGGATTTTTTATTTTTAGGGTTTCTTGTGTTTGAAATTGATGAGTTTTGAATTTGTGGTGGATTTGGGTATGAGAGATCCATAGGTGTGATCCATTAGCTTTTAATTTTGGAAAAAATAAAATTTAATGGAAAAAATAAATAAAAATATGGATATATAAAAAGAAATAAAAATAATAAAAATAATTTGTGGAAAAATAAAAGATGGAAGAAAATTGTAACAAAAAGAATATATCCATGATCCTCCTATTTTAGTGGAACTGTTTTAAATCACGTATCTCATATTACTGACCAATTAAATACATATTTTAATTTTAAATTTTTAGTTGTTCCTTAACAATGGTAAACTTCAGTTATGCTTTACGCACATGTATTTATAATGGTATATAGTAGTTATGCATAAATCTATAAAAGTAATACCTTGTGAGGAACTTTCCTGCTTACTTATCTCAGCTTGATCATCCCGAGGTCCAATCTCATTTTTCCGTGCTTCTTTCTGCTTGTTTACTTTGCATGTTCCTTGCACAAATTTTCAATAGTTGTACCAAACAGTATATTATCAACGTAAAATTGTACAACTAGTGAGTCAGTTCCTTTTGATTTTAAGAATAAAGTTTTGTCATATCTACTTCGTTTAAAATCATTTTTCATAAGGATTTTAGATAATATTTCGCACCATGATCTTGTAACTTGCTTTAACCCATGGAGAGCTTTGTCAGGCTTATAGATGTGATTTGAAAATTCATGATTTTATAATGGGGAGGTTGTTCCACACAGACGTCATTTTTAAAAAATTCATTTATGGAGACACATTTGACGTACATGTGGTACAACTTAATTTCTGTAAAGGCTGCAAAAACAATTAAAGTTTTTATAGTTTCTAATCTAACAACAGGAACAAAAGTTTATTCGAAATTAGTACCTTCCTGTTGATTGTAGCCTTTAACAACTAACCTTGCTCTGTTCCTGACCATTGTTCCACATTTATCAAGCTTGATCTTGTACATCCATTTGAGTTCTATCCCCTTCTGGTTATTTGGCTTGATTATGGAGAGGAACGCATGGAAAGTACAGAAGTTCCTAAGTTCAGATCTTGTCACAATTCCTCTTTCAATGTCGTTGACGATCAGATCCATTGGAGAGGAACTCTGATGTTTCCACGGCTTAGGTTGAGATTGAGCCACAAGAATATTCAAACTTTCCTCAGTTACTTCTGTTTCTTGAGTTCCTTGAGATCCTCGAGTTCCTTGTTCCTGTTGAATAATAGGGTGATCCTCAGGAACAGGAACTTCTGGATCATGAACTCTAAGATCTTGTTCCTCTTGAGTAGGAACTCCCTGATTCACTTTGATTTCTTGAACTCCTGATTCAACTATATCTTTATGTTGTCTAGCTGGAGAAGTTTCCTCATTGTTATCTGTGAAGTGAATCAAACCATTTTCGAAATCCTTCTGTTCATGAACTTCATTAGTTTCATCAAGCATAATATGTACATTTTCAACTCTTTTAAAAGAGTCTTTAAGAGAGGTGTTCCTGTCAGGCAACTGAAAGAACCTACCATGTACATCAGATTTAACATTATCGAGGTAGGTTGTGTGTTCTTTGCTAAGTTCCATTGCCTTGTCACTTTGAGCCTTTATTACGATAAGCTTTTTAAAAATTTCTAGAGTTTCTATCAATAATTCCACTAATTTATTTACAGACAGAGATTGAAGAGTTGAGGAACTTACTTCACTTGATGGATCTTGTGTTGATTCATCGATCTTTGCCATAAGACAAAGGTTTGCTGTTTCTTCTGGTTGATCCTCATCTTCTTCCGAGTCAGTGGCTTCTTCCCAAGCTTCGATCATTGCCTTCTTGAAGTTGGGCTTGGCAAAGGTGGATTTGTTGAATCTTTCCTTATATTGATCCTTTCCCTTGCCTTTCCCTTTTTCATTTTCCCACTGAGGGCAGTCTTTGATTTGATGGTCAGAATCACCGCACTTGAAACATCCTTGGTCAGACTTGGAACCGCTTGGTTTTCTCATTGAGTTCCTTCCTCTTAGATTTCCAGGTTTAGAGTTCCTGTAAAATCTTTTCATTCTTCTGACCAACGTAGCAACCTCATCTTCATCAGGTTCTGAGTCCTCCTGTTCCTCAGCCTTGAGAGCAAGGCCTCGGTTCTCAGGAACAGCTGCTCCTAGATGTAATTCATGAGTCATCAAGGATCCCGCCAATTGTTCAATGTTGAATTTGGTGAAGTCCTTTGTTTCAAACAATGCAGTGACCTTGGTTCTCCATCTATCATCCTGTGGCATGCTCCTTAGGATCTTCCTAACCTGTTCATCAGAGGGAATATTTCTTCCAAGAGAAACTAGTTCATTAGTGATATTAGTGAAACGAGTAAACATTTCTTGTATTGTTTCTCTTGGTTGCATTTCAAAACGTTCATACTTAGACATTAATAAATCAATTTTTGAACGTTTGACCTCATTAGTTCCTTCATGAGTTATTTGAAGGAGATCCCAGATTTGCTTTGCGCTCTTGCACCCCATAACTCTGTTATGTTCATGAGGTCCAAGGCCGCAATGCAAGATTTTCACAGTCATTGCGTTGATTTCAAATTTCTCAAAATCTTCCTTAGTAAAATCAGACATGGGTTTAGGAACTACCTCATTTTGAGCATTGGTCATTGTTACCTCGAAATCACCGACTTCTATGACTCGCCATACTTGATAGTTCTCTGCCTTGATGTAGATCTTCATCCTGTTCTTCCAGTAGGTGTAGAATTTTCCGTTGAACATTGGAGGTCTTTGAGTGGAATAACCTTCCTCGAGTTTCTCGTAAGCGTTCATACTTTCCAGGAACTTTTTCTCAACAGGGTTTCCTGTATTTTTGTGAGATCCTGCTCTGATACCAACTGATAGTTCAGTAGGAACACTTGACAAGAGGGGGGGTGAATTGTTTCTTGGGAACTTGGGTAAGTTTTGTGCGGAATTTAAACAATAAAGAGACTGAGAATAATGAGCGAAGAAAGATATAAAATGGAGGAACCTTCTTGACCCTAATCAAGAAGAACCTCACTACTATTTTGTATTAATGCAATAACTCTATTACATATACACTCTTTAACTCGAGTTCCTCTCGAACACGAGTTCCCCACAGCAATCCCCTTTGATTACTGTGCTCCTCTTTCTCTCTCTGACTTAACTCTAAGTCGCTCCTTTTCTCTTTGACTTAACTCTAAGTCGCTCTGTTTCTCTTTGACTTAACTCTAAGTCAATTAAGGATCACTCAACCCTTAAACCCAAAATACAATTTGATATAAAACTCTAGTACGTAATAAAGCTTATAATAATAAGGAACTCAAGGAACACTCTATTTTGCCAACTGATTCTTTTAAAACGTTTAAGCTCTTTAAGATAGATTTTGCAGAAATCAGTTGTGTTTTGAAAAGCCAAAACTCTTCTCCTTTTATAGGAGAGTTTTACCTAAGGTTGGGTACTCATGTTCTCCTCAACTACCCACTAACAGTTACTGCTCAGTAACATGGGCATAGTTGGAGAGAAACAGGGAGACCAAATCAAAACACTAAATGCACGTTTAAACAGAAATACGTGGGAGAGTTTTAAGGATCATGGAAAATCTTTTGCTTGAGAAACAAGGAGAATGAAAACAGAATCCTATGTTTACATTTATTAATTAAATTCATTTTATTTATTAACAAAGATTTTCCAACTTAAAACTCTTTTATAATTACAGTTAATATATTTCAATTTAAAACGTACCAAAATACTTAGGTTCCTTTCGTTCCAAATTACGTATAAACAATATTAAATACTTACATAAATCCTAAACATAAAATCATATGTTGTAGTCTTCATGTTGCACCTTTAGAAGCTTCACTCGAAGTCTTCCCAATTTGTTCCTTCTCTGGAACATCGAGGATCCACATAATATATGAGGATCTCGCCTTAGGAACTCGCCTAAGGATCTCGCCTTTGTAAACTTGCTTAATGATTATATCTTCAATGTAGTGTCTGACATGGATCAATTACTTGCTTATATTCCACGTTGCTTAGTTTATCCAACTCAGGATCTCCTTAACTTAGCATTATCTCTCTAAGGATCTCGGAACCTATTATGCAACATAACTTAACCAATTGTCAGGAGTTTGCTTTGTCATCATCAAAACTTTAGGGTCAACATGTTTCCTGATGATTATGTCCCTATGGTGCCATCGACGAGGATGATGATAAGGAGATAGGCGCTTCTGCAACTAGTCCCAACACCAATGTCGAGGCGGCAACAAGTGAAGGTAGCCAGAAAGGAACTTCCGACCATGATGCCCAAGTGTACGTAGTAGTCTTTTTTTAAGGCATGCTTGTTTATTTAGTAAATCTTTGAAGGATTTATATGTGTATTTTGGTTGGCCTAAGGGGGTCAACAGGATAATGGTTGTGTTTTGTCTTAATGCGGCAACCTTGGTTTTATTTTGGTGGTCTCACTTTAAGAGTTGGGCCATATGTTAATGAACAGACTGTTGGACTTGGGTTTTCCTTGGTTGGCGTGTGTTTTTGTGTCTGCAGGTCGCAAATTTTTGGTTATACCCGGGTACAGCCAAAGCTGGCTGTACCCCCATTCAAAACGATGTCGTTTTGTGTTGTTTAAAATGAACATTAATATACTAGTACAAAAATGAACATTTACTATTTCGGAAATGAACATTTATTTATGTGGAATGAACATTTACTATTTTTGAAATGAACATTTATTTATTTATTTGGAAATAAACTACAAAAATGAACATTTACTATTTCGGAAATGAACATTTATTTATTTATTTGGAATGAACATTTACTATTTTGGAAATGAACATTTATTTATTTATTTGGAAATAAACAATATAGGCGCTTGTAAAAACATAAAAGACCAATGAAGTGAACAATTCCATTATGAACATTAACCATATATGTATTGTGAACAAACAAATAAACAAGAAAGAACAAATATTTCAACAAAAAAGAACAAACAATATAAAAAATAACATAAAATTCCAGAAAAAAGAACAACCAATACAACAATTATGAACAATTTTATGATGAATTTTAAAGCCAACATGAAAGAGCAAA
Source organism: Spinacia oleracea (assembly GCF_020520425.1). Taxonomy (NCBI): domain Eukaryota; kingdom Viridiplantae; phylum Streptophyta; class Magnoliopsida; order Caryophyllales; family Amaranthaceae; genus Spinacia; species Spinacia oleracea. The sequence goes on from NC_079491.1 coordinate 126,476,960, forward strand.
CAATACAACAAGAAAGAACAAATACTGGTACAAAAATGAAAATTTACTTTTTCGGAAATGAACATTTATTTATTTATTTGGAATGAACATTTACTATTTTGGAAATGAACCTTTATTTATTTATTTGGAAATAAACAACAAAAATGAACATTTATTCATTTATTTGGAATGAACATTTACTATTTTGGAAATGAACATTTGTTTATTTATTTGGAAATAAACAATATAGGCGCTTGTAAAAACATAAAAGACCAATGAAGTGAACAATTTCATTATGAATTTTAAAGCCAACATGAAAGAACAAACAATAAAGCAGATAATTATTATGAACAAACAAATAAACAAGAAAGAACAAATAATTCAACAAAAAAGAACAAACAATATAAAAAAGAACATAAAATTCCAGAAAAAAGAACAAACAATACACCAATTATGAACAATTTTATGATGAATTTTAAAGACAACATGAAAGAACAAACAATACAACAATAAGTTTGATGAATGAATTTAAAAAACAACAAGAAAGAACAAACAGTACAACAAGAAAGAACAAACAATACAAAAAGAAAGAATAAAAGATTAATGAAGAGTTTAATTATGAACATTAACCATATGATTATTATAAACAAACAAATAAACAAGAAAGAACAAACAATATAAAAAAGAACAAAAAATTCCAGAAGCAAAAACAAAAAATACAACAATTATGAAAATTTGATGATGAATTTAAAAAACAACATGAAAGAACAAACAGTACAACAAGAATGAACAAATAGTACAACAAGAAAGAACAAACAGTACAATAAGAATGAACAAACAGTACAATAAAAAAGAATAAACAGTCGACAAGAATGAACAAACAATATAAGCGCGTCGTTTTGGGGGGTACAGCCAGAGCTGGCTGTACCCGGGTACAGCAGTTAGCGATTGGTCTGCAGGTATTGGTTATGTGACACTGCCTTTGCGACAACTTCCCACTTCGTGTCGAGCCATGTTGTAGATGTAACGTAATTGTCGTTCGTAAATGTATAGATGTAATCAGTGGCAGATCCAGGATTTGAGAAATGGGGGTACGAAATAAATTTTTTTATAGTCTACCAACGAAAGGTAGAGAAAGTAAGAAATTAAAGAGCTAAATAAATGGGGAAAAAAGTAGAGAAAAATATGAGTTATAAAGATTCGAATCCTAGTCCTTTTGCTTTAAGATAATTAGGTTAATCACTCAACCAACTGAGACAACCTTACTGATGTGAGGAAGAATAGCGCATTTCAATTATATACAGTGTCAAAACTGCTGCTATATATTTGTTCGCGGATCCAGGAAATGGGGGTGCAACTATACCCCTTACACCCCCTAGATCCGCAACTGGATGTAATGTAGTGAATTTAACGTATATTACAAATGTACGTGTGACAGATGTAAGTGTAATTCATAAACGTAGATTTAAGTGTAACGCGTAAACGGAGATGTAAGTGTAACTCATAAGTGTAACTTGTGGTTGGTACTAAATATAATGAAGAACATTGTTTTAGTGTTTTATCTCGATTATTCTTTGTTTCTTGTTGTTTTTTTTAAGTGTTACTCGTGTCTCGGTCGTTGTTTGTCAAGTTTTGTTATACGTCTAGTTAATGTTGTACTGTCAAAAGAACAAAGCGTGAGGATTGGTCTTTGGTTTATCCAAAGACCCTCCGATGCCCAAGTCAGTATAAGGTAACTTGGGATAATCTACAATTTGACAAAAATAACAAAGGATAAGTTTAGAGGATACTTGATATGGATAATATTTTTGGCAAAATTACCACGCCACTTGGACCATTCAAGATGCGACACGAGTCCCATATTTTACCTAGCATTCTATCCTGCGTGGATGTATTTTCCTCCGTGTCCTCTTACATAAGCAAGACAGACTTAACACTTGGCGTCGAATCTTGGCCATAAAGGTGGCCCTAGGTATGACTGAAGGATGTTCTACCAAACTTGTCAATGTAAACAATTGCCCAGAAAGCCCATTTATGCCATCTTTCAATATGGCGGCTCAAGACAGAGGACACATGTCATCTCCTCAAAACTTCGGCCAATCATATTGCAGGATTCCTAGGTCACTTCAACCTGGTACTCCCTCCGTCTCTTTTTGTTATTTACGTTTTCCTTTTTGGTGTCCCAATTTTTTTTTTACATTTTCATTTATATTAGGAAAATTTTATAATATAATCTAACCTTTGGCCTATTTTCTTTTATCAATCCCACCTACGACATATTTTTTTAATAATCCTACCTTTACTACCCAACAACATTTATTGGGCTTAAGTGACCGATAATCGGTGAAAAATTCATCGAGATGGTGATGAATTGACGATGATGACTGAATATATTGAGGGAGAAGAGAGAGAGAGAGAGAGAGAGAGAGTACTGTCATGTAAGGACATATTACTTCAAGAGGGTTATGATCTATTGGGGCCAATAAAAGTCGTTGGGTAGTAAATGTGGAATTGTTAAAAAATATGTCGTAGGTGGGTTTAATCAAAGAAAATCGACCAAATCTTGGATTAATATTACAAAATTTTCCTTTATATTATCACATAAATGCTTTTATATTCTATCAAAATTTGTGTCCAATGATTATTTTAACCAATTAAATGCATTGGGTCATTTAACCTCTCACACTTTTGTATTGGGACATTAAAATTTTCTCATTTTTCCCAATATCAGAATTTTGATAAAGTGAAAAAATTATAAATAAACATAATTTGCCTTATTTAAATAAAAAAAATAGGGGAATCTCAATGTACATTAATTAATCGTTAAAACGCGTGAAAATAACCAAAGTAAAGAACAAAAGAGACGGAGGGAGTACTATATAAGGCTCCAAGTCCCAAGGGACAAGGACCATTCAATTACACTCAACAACCACCTAATTTATTGTGCTTTGCCTTCTTTTTACTTTTTTTTTGGCAAATAAAGATATTTTATTATCAAAAGGATAAGAAAACAGCTAGCCAAAGCTAGAACAAGGAAAGCTTAAGCCACCAGAACACTAATATCACAACAAGCTATAGCCCAACAACACCAGCAACTAACTCATAAGCAACAACTTCTGACTATCAGTTTCCCTACAAGGAACTATAAATTAATATCTAGCAGGATGTCAGATGGCCGACTTCTACACTTCTGATTAAACACCATTTCATTCCTCTGGAGCCAAATGCTGTAAATGCATTCAGCAAAATACATCAGCAAAAGCTTGTGCCTATCTCCAGTCCTCTTGGTGGCTTTCAGAACCCATATTAGCTCTTTATCAAAAGGAGCAGATCTCCTGCTAAACCGTAGACTGTGCAGTATGTCATTCCACACAGCTGCAGAATAGTCACATTCAAATAATAAATGAGCAGCTGATTCTTTCTCGTTGGTGCAAAGAGGACAACAGTCAGTGGTAATATCCTTCCATGTCACAAGCCCGTCTCTAGTAGGAAGTCTATTCCAAAGAGAAAGCCAAGTGATAAACAAGCTCTTAGGGGTGGCCCTGTTGTTGCACATAACGCTTCTCCAAGGCACTTTCACATGTTCTCCCAATAGACATTGATACATCTTTTTAATAGATTTCCCTTATTGCATACCTTATCCCATCCTCCAACATCATCAATCATCTGAGTAGAGCCTAAGATCTTCTTCAATGGCCAAGACATTGCAGCAGGCCATTGAGTAGATAGAGTTCTACCCTTAATATAATATGTGTGCACCCACCTACACCGCAACTTGTCTTTCTTATGTGTTAAGGCCTAGAGAAGATTAGCAATTGCAGCCTTGTTCCACAAGTTCATCTCTTTCGAATTCCATCCTCCTGCAGTTCTAGGAAGACACATGTTGTACCATGCAACCAGAGATCTCCTTGAAGGATCAGTATGACCAGTCCACAGATAAATCCTGCAGAAGTTCTGAATTTCTCTAATAACCTTCTTGGGAAAAATAAAGATTTGACACCAGAAGGACTGCAAGCTGAAAAGAATAGTCTGCACAAATTGAAGTCTGCCAACATAGGTAAGATTCCTAGCTGTCCAAGTTTTAGCTTTAGCAACCACTTTCTCATTCAACGGCCTACATTGATTATAAGCCAATTTCTTTGTAGATAGAGGTACACCAAGATACCTGAAGGGGAAGGACCCTTCAGTGATGTGTACAACAAACACTATTGAAGATTTTTCAGTAGCAGAGACCCCATCAATGAGAATATTACTTTTGTCAAGATTAGCTTCAGTAAACATCATTTTGACAAATTGAATGTCAGCTCTGGAGAACATGAGTAAATCATCAGCAAACATTAGGTGAGTAATGGCTAACTTTTCACACTTAGGATGAAAATTGAAGTCAGGTTGAGTTTGGAGCTGTTTTAAATGCCTTGTAAGATATTCCATGCCAATTGCAAACAAGAATGGAGACATAGGGTCACCTTGCCTTAGCCCTTTTTTTGCACTGAAAGGTTTAGTTGATTTTCCATTGATCAAAATACTATAGGACACTGTGGTGATACAGGTAAAAACCCAATTCATAAAACACTCGGGAAATCCAAGTTCTATCATGACATCTTTGAGGAAAAACCACTCAATATAATCATAAGCTTTTTTTCAAATCCACCTTTAGGAGACATCTAGGAGAAACATATGCCCTGGTGTAACCTTTGATCAGTTCTGTAGCAAGTAGAATGTTATCAGAAACTTTCCTCTCAGGAATGAACCCAGATTGAAATTCACTAACCACATCACCAATAACACTCTGCATTCTGGTGGTGGAGAGGGAAATTATTATGAGAAATCAAGCTAGAAGGGTGTAGAAATGGAGTATGAGGAGTGAAAGTGGAGAGGAAAGTAGAGTGTTTGAGTGAGAGTGAGAGTGGGGTTCGACAAAATGAGAGAAGAAAAGAAAAAGGGGTCATGGTTTTTTAATAAACTGCCATCAGATTCTGCGAGCCCGACCCATGCGAACGCACAAAAAATCCGTGCGATCGCACAGGGTTTTGGTGCGAGCCCACAGAAAGGAACTCGATCGCACGAAATTCTGGAGAGCTCCTGATCTGTTTTTCTGGTTTTGTGCGATCGCACAAAATAGCGGTGCTGTCGCACCGGACCTGATTTGCAGATATTTGCTCTTTTTACCTAAAACAAAAAAAAACAACACAAAAACTAAACAAAGATATAAAATAAAAGGTTAGTAGTCAAAAACCAAGTAAACCTAAGAGTTAGACAACCGGGTTGCCTCCCGGGTAGCGCTCGTTTAACGTCATTAGCTTGACGAATCCCCCCAAAACTCATGGGGGGACAAGAGAGAAAGTAACAATACACGGGTTGCCTCCTGGTAGCGCTCGTTTAACGTCATTAGCTTGACGAATCCCCCCATTACTCATGGGGGGTCAAATGCAACCAATTTAGGATCATCACAGGTCAAAAAGCTTCTTTTTTCCTCTTTGGGCACAAACAACTTACCAAAGCTACCACTCATTGAGGCGGGATCAAGCCAACTTCCCCTAGGCTTATGTTTTCCCCTCTTGGGCTTCATGCCCGGGGAATGTTTACCGTTGAGAGCCGAAGTTTGTGCTCCATCATCATCTAGATCCATCCCGAATGTCTCGGGAATGGTTGTGACATTATCAAAGGCATCGCCCAACACCGTGGGACTCACAAGCATCTTCTTCTTATTGAAATTGTTCCTATCAAGCTTATGATCAAACTTAGAAGCACAAGAGTTGTTAGAAGAATTAGCATATAAGCAATGATGCTCAACACAAGAAATAGTATCAATCTTCATGCAACTCTTCATTTTGGAACAACATCCATCATCACTAGGAAGCTTGAAGCTAGCCTTAGCGTCTCCCGCCTTCAAGGTGATAAGACCACCTTGAACATCAATGAGAGGCCCCGCCGTGGCTAAGAATGGCTTCCCTAAGATAATAGGGGTGTGGGCGTCCTCATCAATGTCCAAGACAATAAAGTCAACAAGAAAAGTTAACCTCCCTATAACAAGGGGAACATCATCAACCCTACCCAAAGGGAACATAACCGAGCGATCGGCTAGTTGCAGAGACATAGGGGTAGGGGTGAGATCACCAAGACTAAGCTTCTCATAGATTTTGTATGGCAAAATACTCACGCTTGCCCCCAAATCACAAAGAGCATTATCTTCAGCTTTTGGGTGCTACAAGGAATCGAGAAACTCCAGGGATCCTTGAGATTTGGGGAAAACGGGCACAAAATCAAGGCACTGCAATTCTCCGTGAGATGCACAGTCTCCTTGGGCCCACAAGTTCTTTTGCCAAACAAAATTTCTCTCATGAACCGAGAATAATGTGGCATTTGCTTAAGCGCCTCGGTGAAAGACAATGACACATAAAGCTTGCTAATATTGTCTAGAAACTTAGAGAATTGGTCATCCAACTTCTTTCCAACAAATTTTTGAGGATAGGGGAGTGTAGGAGTAGGGAGAGGTAGAAGAGTATCCTCCGTTGGCTTCACACCATCCCTCGCGTCATCAACGTGAGACTCCTCTTCTACCACAACATAGTCCGTAGACTCAATTCCCTTAGATTCTTCTCCCCTAGACCAAGGAGCGTCAACTAACTTAGCACCATCATCTAAAATCTTCCCACTCCTAGTCATGACCGCATACATTTGCTTAGGAGGTTGACCTTGGGGTGGGAAACTAGTATGCACTTGATGTTCCTTGATGGTGCTAGCAAGTTGTGCTGATTGGGTTTCAATCATTTTCAAATGAGTGTTGGATTGCTTGAATCCATCCTCAAACTCAACATTTTTCTTGGCTTGAGCCCCCACAAACGACTCCATAAGAGCCTCAAGGTTAGACTTGAGAGGCGGGAGCGGTGGAGGAGCATTGCCATAACCAATAGGATTTTGTGGGAATTGATTGCCATAGGTCCTAGGCGCATTGAATCCGGGAGGAGGAAACTGAGAACCACCATATTGGCTTCCCGGGTTCAACGGATAGCCCCCACTAGAAGCACCCCTATATTGCACATATGGATAGTTGTAACCCCCTCCACCTTGGTGGTTAGGGTTATAACTACCTTGATTGAATTGAGTTTGATTGCCTAGGCCATCAGGTTAGCCATAGGATGCTTGGCCTTGATAGCCTTGCGCCCTATAGTTACCTCGGCCTTGGTTATCAAAACCCTCCTCCTTGGAAGGATCCACTTTGATAATAGGCATGCATAGGAGGGCCTCTAGGTGCTTGCCTATTATAGTTTTGGTTCGGGGGACCATCATATCTAGGCCTCTCATTCATAGCATTTGCATATTCCACATCAAATTCTTGCTCATAAGGAGAGCCATGTTCAACATATGAAACATTATGCAATAAATGGCACATGCTAGGGAAATTACCATGCTCACCACAAATATCACAAAAAGATGTATCTAGTGGCATTGTGTTATAGGAACTCACATTGCCCTTCCCCTTAGTGAGAAGAGTAGCCGATGGTGGAGGAATTGTTGATGGAGATGGAGGTTGACTCGGAGCACTCTCAAGATTCTCAAGCCTTGAGCTAAGCTTTTCAATTATGTTTGCTTTCTCTATAGCGAAGGTCGAACCCTTGCCATCTTCATAATTCCCTTTGCTATCATAATTCCTAGTCCCAACATGCCATGCTTGGTAGTTTTGCACGACATCTTCTATGATCTCCCCTATTTGGTCCTCCGTCTTATTCATAATTGGACCACCCACCCCCGCATCAAGACTTGTTTTGGAGGTTGGGCTTAGTCCCAAGTAGAAAGTTTGTAAACGAAGCCATTTAGGGATTCCGTGGTGAGGGCACTCCCTTTGGTATTCCTTAAATCGATCCCAAGCCTCTAATAGGGATTCAACACTCTTTTGCTCGAAGGATTGAATTTTGTGCCTATACTCCGCCGTCTTCCCATGCGAGTAGAACTTACTAAGGAATGCACTTGTCACTTCGTTCCAAGTCCTTAGTGAGTTTGGCTTGACCTCCTTGTCAAGCCAATCACTTGCTCGCCCCAAGAGAGAAAACCGGAAGAGCTTCAACCTCACATATTCCTAAGTCACCCCGTTGTGTTTAATAGTATCGCAATTTTGTTCAAACTGTTTCAAGTGTTCGTGCGGCGATTCACTACTTTTTCCACAAAACGGGTGACTTTGCACCAAGGTAATCAACGCGGGTCTTATCTCAAAGTTGTTGGCATTAGTAGTCGGGGCTTGTATGCCACAAGTTGCCTCAAAAGCGCCCGGTATGCCTAGATTCTTAACCGAAAGAGCCATTCTATCAATGGTTGGACTTGATGGGTCTTGATCCGAAACTTCACTCAAAGGATCAAACCGATTGTAGCTCGATGAACGGGTTTGGATACGTCTCAAGCTCCACAAAGTCCTCTCTAACTCTAGGTCGAGAGGGTAGAGAGGCCTATGACGAGTTCTTCCCCTATCTTGCATACAAACTCAAAACCAACCGTGAGCAATGCAAAAGAAAACTAAAGAAATAACGAAATGTTTTTGGTATTTTTTATTTTGATTAAACTAGACTCGATTAAAACTAAACTCAAAAACAACAACCGTTCCCCGGCAACGGCGCCATTTTGATTAGGTTTTTTCCGTGTCGTTGAAACGAAGTCTACCTATCAAACAATATTTATAAATCTCTAAACCAGCACACTATATCAACTATAGTGGTAAGTCCGAGAATCGTCCCAAGAGAACGGGAAGTCAAAGAGTTTAAGATCAAGCTAGCTTTGAAAACTAAGTTTAGGAGTTGGAAACAACTACGGGAATCAAACGATTAAGCAATAAAATTAAGGGAGCTAAGGTATCGGGGTTGAATCGGGGTTTAACGGGGGAAATTCAAGACGCTATGCATTCATACGATGCAAAGACATGCAAAACTAGGGAGTAACTAACCAAGCTAGTCCGGCACCCCTTTCGGTTAGCGGACCATGCCAAAACTAAGCCCAAAACACGCTTTCGTGTCACTCTAAGCCTAGCATGGGAATTCAAACTACCTAGTACTTTCAATCAAACAAAAACCCTCAATGTCTTGACCAATTATAAAATTATGCCTAGCATTTGCAACTACCAAGCTTAATTGACAAGGAATCCCCAAAGAATGCATATCAAGGTTTAATTGAATCAATAATCCAACACATTATCTCTACAATCCCCTATAATTCCCCAATTATTCCCCTAACCCTAACCTAAGAATTACTCACTAGCCATTATGCTATTGAATGAAAACATAGAGTTGAATTGAGTCATGGAAATTGAGAATTAATAGGAAAACAAGTAATAGAAATTGAAAGGAAGAAGAGAATTAAGGCAAATCAATCAACAACATTCAATCAATCACCAAAATTAAGAATTCAAAGCAAACAAACTAAAAATCAATTAAAGAAGTAAAGAGAAGTAAGAGAAGTAGAGATTACTATGAAGCTTGACAAAATTTCTGGAATTAATCTTCAAATTGAATGAATTCTTGAGTTTCTCTCTCTACAAAAAACTTGAAAACTAAGGCTTGAACTCTAAAAACTCTCTAAAACTAATTATGAAACTAATTATGAAAAAATTCACCCTTAAAATAAATTAGAAATTCTATTTATATTTTTTCCCAAAATAGATTTTAAAAACTCGAAAATGCTCAGCCCCCACAGGCATGCGAACGCACAGACCCAGGTGCAAACGCACCAGTGTGGTTGCACGAATATTTCGTGCGAACGAGTAGAGCGACGATTGCTTCCTTCGTACCGTGCGAACGCACGAATAATTCGTGCGGTCGCACACACTTGAGATAGCCAAAGTCTTCAAAATTACTCGTGAGGTCGCATGGCATATCTGAGTGCTCGCACAAGAATTTCGTGCGAGCGCACAAAAATTCTAATGCGATAGCACGCATAGGGGAAGAGTTTCTGTAAACTTTTTGCGATTTCGTGCGATCGCACGAATCTTCAGCTCGGTCGCACTGCACTGCTTGCTCCAACACATCTTCTTCTACCTTGTGCGAGCACACGAAATTCCTGTGCGGTCGCACAGGGTTGCTTCGTGTGACTTCTACTTTGTTTTTCCACTTTTCTTCAATGTCTACCTACAAAGCACAAGGGTGGAATAAGGGCATATAAATGCTATAAAACTACCTAAAAACACCGAAAATCATAATAAAATAATACGAAAACCTAAGCTTAGAACGACATAAATGCCGCTCATCAATAATTAGTATAAATAAATTTATAATAATTGATTTAATCAAAATTAAATTCCGAGAAAAAATTAAATTACGAATTTAAATTTAATTAAATTCGTTTTCAACCGAAAAATTAAAACGAACCAACGGGCCAAGACAAAGCCATAGGCTTGCGCCCATGCCTCGTCGAGGCCCTGGAAAAACCATAAAGCCAGGAATCCAAATTAATTGCCACATAGTCAATTAGCATAATTAAGGATACATACATGTGATGCGTGCCTTCCCTAGATGCTCCCGAACCGAACAAGAACAAGTTTAGGACTCCAAATGTCGCCCCTCCGTAGATAGTCCACAGCACGTTCGGATCCGCCTTATATTTAATTAACTAGAATATGATATAAGGTATTATGTTTATTCGAAAGCTTAGTTATCAGTTATAGGAAAATTATTAAATCCGTTCTTAAACTTAAACTACTCCCTCCGTCCCGGAATACTTGACCTGTTTGATTGTGCTGTATAAATTGTGATTATGAATCACGTATTTATAGGGAGGAAATTTCGGACTTAGATTTCCACTAGGATTCAAATAACTAATTCTATTAGAATTCTAGGTAAATTAATCCATTAGAATTTAATGTTTAATAAAACACAAAACATTTCATTCTTGTGGAATTAGGAAAACGATTAATCAAGCAATCCTAAACGACCAAGGATTCGTAGCATTGCACACACACACACGCAGCACACGAGGGGCGTTGTGCGCGGCTCGGCCCAAGGCAGGCGCTTGCAGCACACGGCCCATCAGTGGGCGCTGCTGTTGGGCCTGGCCTTGCGCGCTTGCGGCTGGGCCTGCCTAGCTCGCTGCTTGCGCGCTTGGTTGCTCGTTGCTTTCGGTGCGCGCGGGCTTCGCTAGGCGCGGGCCTGGCTTCGTGCTGGGCCTTGCGTCTAGCAAGCTCGTCCGACGATAGTTTCGTACGTCGCGCTTCCAATTCGTTTTTCGATTCTGGAATTCATTTCCGATTCGAACAATATTTAATACTTCCGATTCCTGAATTTATTTCCGATTCGAAAAAATATTTAATATTTTCGATTCCGGAATTTATTTTCGATTTCCAATATTTCTGATTCCGGTAATATTTACGTTTCCGACAATATTTTCGATTCCGGCAATATTTCTATTTCCAATAATATTTTCCGATACGTACCATGTTTCCATATCCGGTAACATCTACGACTTGGATAATATTTATATTTCCGTTATGATCCATATTTCCGTTTCCTGCAATATCATCATTTCCGGAGTATTCATATTTTGCCTTTTGACGATTTCAGCTCCCACTGGAACCGAGATCCGTCGATTCCGAATATTCATAATTAGAGTATTTAATTTACTTAAATACCTGATCCGTTCACGTACTATTTGTGTGACCCTAAGAGTTCAGTCAAGAGTAAGCTGTGGATTAATATTATTAATTCCACTTGAACTGAAGCGGACTCTTGAAGGAAATGATGCCCTTGGTCCAAGTATGCATATAATGTTAAGTCTAATAAATGCGGTTCAGTATTAATTAACAAGTTAATAATTTAGTGAGATCAAGTGAGCTGAATGCCTAGCTAGAGGCCGCTTTAGTTCAAGTGGAATTAATGATATTAATCCACATCTTACTCTTGACTGAACCCGTAGGGTCACACAAATAGTACGTAAACGGATCAAGTATTTAATGGCATTAAATACTCCATCTATGGATATTCGGAATCGACGGATCTTGGTTTCAGTGGGAGCTGAGATCGTCATAAGCAAGAAATGAATACTCCGGAAACGATGATATTGCCGGAAACGGAAATATGGATCGTGTCGGAAATATAAATATTAACCAAGTCGTAGATGTTGCAGGAAACGGAAACATGGTACGTATCGGAAAATATTATCGGAAATAGAAATATTGCCGGAATCACGAGCCTCTTATTATTTTCATAATCTAAATTGCATGAACATGGTTAAATTTTACAAATTTGCAAGGAATTAAAGGGGTGATTAGTTTTCGTAATTAATTGCAAATTGCGTTTATTTAATTATATGTACGCAGTTTTTAGGCAGAATATTCGTTACTCAACCAAATCGAGTGATTTTTGTGTCAATTTCGCATGTAAAAGGCATTCTAAAATTTTGACGAAAGTGGTTTTTTTCGGCCGAACCCAGAATTCCCAAATTCGAAGCCTAACTATGACTTTTCAATCTACTCAAAAGATCTTATCATCATATCTCGAAGAACATTCGATGAAAAGGATATTAAGATTGGCAAAGCATGATAACTAAACCTATGCAACAAGTGAGAAGCAACACTCACGTTGTAGCACTGGAAATCAAGCATAGCTTTGAATTCCATGAACTGTTTTAAAGATGGGTTTGAGGCCCATGGTTGTAAAAACAATGGGGTTGAACATTTATCATATATGAAATGTATTTTCATATTCCATTTAATCTTGGTTTAGTATTAAATGATGAGTCCCTTCAATTTGACGAAATATTCAAGATAGACTGTCAGGACCAGTCCTGTGACTAAGAAATGTCTATCAAGTGAACTTGAATGTCAAAGGTTGAAAATGGTCCCTAGTCGGAGTTTTCTATAAAATTGGACGCATAGAAAACGTTAGACGACTAGAATGCAAGATGACTAGTAGTTCTGTTTCTTGAACTATGTGGACATGGCAATGTCATAATCATTTGCATAGATACTTACTTTGGGAAGACTAGTATCGGACAAGACCTATGAAACTTTACTGTAAGAGATGAAAATCTGTCATAAGTAAATTTCATTAAATTATTAGACACTAAATCCTCAATACCTGAGTGATTTGAGATTACTTGTTTGAGAACTGGTTGCTTTGACGTTGACCAACCGTCGCACCGTAAAAGGAGGCTATAAAGGCAACGCTCAGGTAATCACCAATCAAACGAAGTCTAATCTCAAGATCGCAAGAGTGGGATTGTCCTCCCATAAATTGGGATGAGATGCTGAAAAGTTGTACAAGGCCACTCGGAGAGCTAGAAACTGTAAAATGCATGGCCGTGCTCAGATGAATCATAGGCTATGATTATCTGTTTGTTTGATCAGTTGAACTCTGAAACCGAGAAACACCTCTGGACATAATAAGGATGACAACTCTTACCTTATGTTCAAGAGCAAGCATCGAGCGACAAAGGAATTAGGAAATGCACAATTGTCCCTAAGGACAAGTGGGAGACTGAAGGAAATGATGCCCTTGGTCCAAGTATGCATATAATGTTAAGTCTAATAAATGCGGTTCAGTATTAATTAACAAGTTAATAATTCAGTGAGATCAAGTGAGCTGAATGCCTAGCTAGAGGCCGCTTCAGTTCAAGTGGAATTAATGATATTAATCGATGGATCTTGGTTTCAGTGGGAGCTGAGATCGTCATAAGCAAGAAATGAATACTCCGGAAACGATGATATCGCCGGAAACGGAAATATGGGTCGTGTCGGAAATATAAATATTATCCAAGTCGTGGATGTTGCCGGAAACGGAAACATGGTACGTATCGGAAATGGAAATATTGCCGGAAACGGAAATATTGTCAGAATCGGAAATATTATCGAAATCGGAAAATAATTCCGGAAACTGAAATATTAAATATTTGTTCGAAACGGAAATTAATTCCGGAATCGGAAATATTAAATATTGTTCGTATCGAAATGAATTCCGGAATCGAGAATTTAATCGAAAGCGTATCGTACGAATTAGCATCGGACGAGGCCTGCCAGACGAAGGCCCAGCACGAAGCCAGGCCATCAGCCAGCAAGCCAACACGCAACAAACCACACGCCAAGCTCGACCAGGCCCAGCGTAAGGCCAGGCCCAGCCAAGCCTTGGCGCGCGCGCGGATCATGGGCTGCGGGCAAAGGAGCTGTGCGCCGTGCGTGGGCTGCGAGGCTTGATCATGTGCGTGCGGCTCGTGCGTGCGTGAGTGTTTGTGAATCCTAAAGCTATCGGGATTCTACATATGATTAAATCCTAATCCTAAAAGATAAATTAATTGTTTTAGAGTTCTACTAGGATTCTAAGTTAATTAATTCGTATCCTAGTAGGATTATAATTCCTTTCCATAAACTCTATAAATAAGGGCCTAGGGTCACATATTTATCGAGACAATTGAAGTATTCAAAGGTAAGATTTTAAAGAAAAATCAGTCACTCTCTTGCCCCATAATAGCCGAAATTCATACTACCTTAAGGGCGATTCTAGTTGGTCAAGGTTAAGGCGGATCCGTACATGCTGTGGACTATCTACAGAGGGACAACACTTGGAGTCCTAAAGACTTGTTCTTGGATGCCGGGTAGATAATTCGGTTGAAAGTCGGTTTCGGGTTCATTCGGATCGGGTCAAGAACAATGCGGGTTAAATCGGATATCGGGTTTTATCGGTTCGGGTCGATTGCAGTTGTTATCGGGTAAAATCGGATTTCGGATTGCTATCGGGTCGGATGCGGGTTCGGTTTGGTTAAAGCTAATCGGGTACTAATCGGGTTACGAGTCTCCTCGGGTTGTTAGCGGATCGGGTTCGGGTCTTTGATTCACCGGTCAAATCGGATTTCGGATCAATGTCGGATCGGTTCGGATCTGATTCAAGAGCCTCTACTTCTCGGATATATTCGGTTCGGATGTCGGTCGGTTTCGGTCGGTTTCTCGGATCGGGTCAATTTATGACAGCCCTACCCCTAACCAGCCGAAAATCTATACTACCTTAAGGGCGATTCTAGTTGGTCAAGCTTGAGGCGGATCCGGACGTACTATGGACTATCTACGGAGGGACGACATTTGGAGTCCTAAAGGCTTGTTCTTGTTCGGTTCGGGCGCAGCTAGGGAGGGCACGCTACAAAGTGTATGCTCCTAAATTATGCTAAATGATTATGTGTAAATAATATGTTTCCTGGCACTAAGGTTTTTCCGCATTATTTATGTTTTGTCATATGTATCATAACCTAACAGTGGTATCACGAGCCTCTTATTATTTTCATAATCTAAATTGCATAAACATGGTTAAATATTACAAATTTTCAAGGAATTAAAAGGGGTGATTAATTTTCGTAATTGTTAATTAATTGCAAATTGCGTTTATTTAATTATATGTACGCAGTTTTTCGGCAGTTCCTTCGTTACTCATCCAAATCGAGTGATTTTTGTGTCAATTCCGCATGTAAAAGGCATTATAAAATTTTGACAAAAATAGTGTTTTTCGGCCGAACCCAGAATTCCGTAATTTGAAGCCTAACTATGACTTTTCGGAGGTTTTAGTTTTTCGAACGCAAAAGTTTGTAAATTTAAGATGTTAAATTAAATATTTGCGATTCTTGTTGATAAATCTTGAATTTTTGATTGACCTACTGTATATGTTTAACAAGTTTGAATGCCTAGCCTTGTTAATTATGCAATCTAATTTGTAATTATGATTAATTTGTTGAAAATTGGAATAATTTAGAATTAATTTGATTTTCATAATTAATTAATAATTTAATTAGATACCTATGATTAAAAACCACCATAAAATTTGTAAATTTGTGTTAAATTTTAAATTTTTATGACCTAGACTTGAATCCATGTTAATCGGAAATCAATTAATTAATAAATTTTTGATTTTTCGCCCTAAAATTATGAAATTAATATGATTTATTAATTTGTCATTAATTTTGAAAATAAAATTTTTAATTTTTATGCGATTCGCTCATATAACTTGCACGCAAAAAGCAATGGACGCTACGTGTTACCCTTAAGGGGTGTTGTATAGTGCGGGCATGCGACGACGAGCAAGGGAGCTCGTCGCCCATGCGGTACGAATGCAGCGAGCAAGGCTATGGTGCACGAGCACAAGGCAGCAGCCCTGCCTTGTGTCGTGTGCTATGTGCGATGGGCGAGTGGGCAAGGGCGAGAGCAAGGCAGCGACAGTCGCGTGTGGGCAGCCGGCGAGCTGCGCCACGACGCAACTGCCTCGTGCAACGTGTGAAGCCTCGCGCGCAGCGAGCGCAAGATCGCGTGCGACGAGCGCTACGCCCAGCGACGAACGCTCACGCGCAGCGAGCGCTTGCTCGCAAACTACGAGCACTGCCTCAAGCAGCGAGCGCAAGCTCGCGTTCGTCGAGGGCAGGCGCGCGCAGCGAGCCAGAGGCCAACAAGCCTCGAGGCGCCTTGCGATTATGTGCAGCGATGGATGCGACGCAGCACATAGGTTGCACGCACATGGCCAGCGATGGCTGCGTGCGTGTGGCCTATGGTTGTGCGTTGCGTGGTGATGTTGCGTGCCTTGTGTTACGATTAGATCGTTTTAAAATTTTAATTTGAAATTTTCAGTTTATGTAATTTTAATTAATTTTAAAATTAATAATTTAAATTGTTTTCTTGGATTTTAATTTTGAATATTATAATTATAATAAATTTCATTTATTCTAATTATTTTACTAAAATTAAAATCATGAATTAATTTAAATACGACTGAAAATAAATTAAATATGTGGATTCAATTATAAATTTATATGAGCTTTAAATTTTAATTAAATTTGTATGTTTCCGGTTATACTAGAAATACATTTTTATGTTTAAAATTAGTAAAGCATATGAATTTGTTGGTTTAATTGGGAGCCCTTTTAGTCATAAACTCTTGATTAGATCTACAAATCCTTAAGGTTAAAACAACTTGATTAGAATTAATAAAGACTGAATAATTTGTAGATTATTGGTGCCCTTGATTAATTGCTGCAAATGTTTATGTGATGCATAATATGTGTTTTAACTAACCAAATATGTGGGCCATTCATGATGAATGGTATATATTGTATATGTACTGTTTTGCAGGTTATGAAGTGACTAGTATGGCCCAAATAGGATAGAAAATATGGTCTGCGTACCATTAATTTGAATGTAATTGGTCTAAAGTACCAAAATTGTTTTTCAATTCAAATATGGTCTGCGTACCATCAAATAGTTGTAATTAGTTTAATTATAGCTTATCCTATTTGAAGAAAATGGCGCCTCCCACGGAGATTTTCAAGACGAACTTTGAAGTTGAAGCTTCAAGATGAAGTCAGGCCATACTAGATCACATTTATCTTATGCATGCTTTAAGTTATTTATTGCTTTAAATATGTCTTAAATATGTCTGAGATCAAAGCTTGATTATGTTGCATGATTAAGGATTTTAGTTCACTTAAAATCTAACCAACATAGTAAGAGCCTTAAGTTCCAAACTTAAAAATTGAGTTAAAAGGTGCCATGCCAAAATTACACTTACTTGGATATCCTTTACATCGATCTTAGTAATAGTTTTCCGCCATAGCGAGGTGTTACTTGTCGATACTAAAGGGGTAAGGTACACAAATAATTGTGAGTACACGTTAGTTTTGGTGAAACTCAACGATATAAGTAAGGAGTCCTTTTATGTCGTGGCAAAATCGATAGGTTTACCTAATAAGTTCTTAGACGTGCCTATCAACCAAGAATAGTTTCTAGACTATTAGCAAAAGGCTTTTGCTTACCTAAAAGATTTTAGAATTAAGTCTAAATACATAATGTGCTTAATTCTTCAATGGATTTTAGGATCTTGGAATCATTTTATTCACACCTGCCGGAACAATAAATTCGAATAAAATGCTAATGACTTGTTTAAATTGCATGATTGCTTTAATTTTCAAGTTATTACTCATGATAAATGTTTAGACTCTGCCGGACGAAGGCCCAGCACGAAGCCGGGCCATCGCCCAGCAAGCCAGCGCGCCACAAACACCCCAAGCCAAGGCAGCGCCCAGGCCCACCGCAAGGCAGGCCCAGTGCGCGCCAAGGCCACAGCAGCGTGTGGGCTTCGTGGCATGGGCTGCGAGCTCGCAGACCGCGCGCCCATAGGCGCCCCTCGTGGGCTGTCGTGCGTGTGTGTGTTTGTGTTCATACACGAATCCTAAAACTATTAGGATTTGATATATGATTAAATTCCTAATCATAAAAGGATAAATTAATTAATTAGAGTTCTAATAAGATTCTAGTTTAATTAATTCGTATCCTAGTAGGATTCCAGTTCCCTTTCCATACCTCTATAAATAAGTGCCTAGGGTCATTATTTAGAGATACAATTGAAGTATTCTAAAGGTAAGATTTTGAAGAAAAATCAGCCACTCTCTTGCCCCTAACCAGCCGAAAATCTATACTACCTTAAGGGCGATTCTAGTTGGTCAAGCTTGAGGCGGATCCGGACGTACTGTGGACTATCTACGGAGGGACGACATTTGGAGTCCTAAAGGCTTGTTCTTGTTCGGTTCGGGCGCAGCTAGGGAGGGCACGCTACAAAGTGTATGCTCCTAAATTATGCCAAATGATTATGTGTAAATAATATGTTTCCTGGCTTTATGGTTTTTCCGCATGATTTATGTTTTGTCATATGTATCATAACCTAACAATAAGATCTTTTGAGTTTGTTTATTATGTGATCTAGTCTTTCTTACTTCGATAGTGGTTCTTCGCATTTTGCAATGAAGAACCATCTAGTCAGCAGACATGTGATCTACCCAAGTTCAGCAAAGAACTCTTTAACATAAACAACTTTGTTTCATTGCTTCTTAGGCTATAAATATTTTTTACTTCAACTATATAGGTTTCTATTGATGCTTTGTTTGGATTTACTTATCCAAGCAGTTCACAGATATGTGGATGACTTTCCATCTGTATCTTAGAACATAGAAATTAATATTTTAATTTTCCACGCAACAACTCATGGTCTCCAATCCATGTTGCCATTTCAAACCACGATACGTATAACTCGTTCTTGCCAATGGTTAACTCCAAAAGGGATCTTGCTTGATCCTTTGCCAGTGTTTATGCGTGCAGCATCAATATGAAGGAAATAGTGCCCTTGGTCCAAGTATGCATATAATATTAAGTCTAATAAATGCGGTTCAGTATTAATTAACAAGTTAATAATTCAGTGAGATCAAGTGAGCTGAATGCCTAGCTAGAGGCCGCTTCAGTTCAAGTGGAATTAATGATATTAATCCACAGCTTACTCTTGACTGAACCCGTAGGGTCACACAAATAGTACGTAAACGGATCAAGTATTTAATGGCATGAAATACTCCATCTATGGATATTCGGAATCGACGGATCTTGGTTTCAGTGGGAGCTGAGATCGTCACAAGCAAGAAATGAATACTCCGGAAATGATGATATTACCGGAAACGGAAATATGGATCGTATCGGAAATATAAATATTATCCAAGTCGTAAATGTTGCCGGAAACGGAAACATGGGACGTATCGAAAAATATTAATGGAAACGGAAATATTGCCGGAAACGGAAATATTGTCAGAATCGGAAATATTATCGGAATCGGAAAATAATTCCGGAAACGGAAATATTAAATATTTGTTCGAAACGGAAATTAATTCCGGAATCGGAAATATTAAATATTGTTCGTATCGGAAATAAATTCCGGAATCGGGAATTTAATCGGAAGCATATCGTACGAATTAGCATCGGACGAGGCCTGCCAGACGAAGGCCCAGCACGAAGCCGGACCATCACCCAGCAAGCCAGCGCGCCACAACGCACCAGCCAAGGCTGCGCCACGCCCACCGCAAGGCAGGCCCAGCGCGCGCCAAGGCTGCGGCAACGTGTGGGCCTCGTGGCAATGGGCTGCGAGTGCTCGCGGGCTGGGCGCGCGCGCATGGCGCCCCTCGTGGGCTGTTGTGCGTGCGTGTGTGTGTTTGTGTTCATGTACGAATCCTAAAGCTATCAGGATTCAATATATGATTAAATTCCTAATCCTAAAAGGATAAATTAATTAAATAAGAGTTCTACTAGGATTCTAGTTTAATTAATTTGTATCCTAGTAGGATTCCAGTTCCTTTTCCATACCTCTATAAATAGGTGCCTAGGGTCATAATTTATAGACACAGTTGAAGTATTCTAAAGGTAAGATTTTGAAGAAAAATCAGCCATACAATTGCACCTAAATAGCCGAAATTCCTAAGCAACCTTAAGGGCGATTCTAGTTGGTCAAGCTTAAGGCAGATCCGGACGTGCTGTGGACTATCTACGGAGGGACGACACTTGGAGTCCTAAAGAATTGTTCTTGTTCGGTTTGGGCGCAGCTAGGGAGGGCACGCAACAAAGTGTATGCATCTAAACTATGCTAAATGATTATGTGTAAATAATATGTTTTCCTGGCTTTATGGTTTTTCCGCATGATTTATGTTTTGTCATATGAATCATAACCTAACACAATATTTAGCATATCTTCATTTCCTTGAATCAAGAAACTATTCCTACGTGTAGGGGGTTTTTTCGTTCGTTTTGTAGTGTACTTCCCCTACGAGGGCGGTTTTAGAACCTTTGTATTTTTGGATTTTGAAAAAGGAGTCGCCACCAAACATTTTTAAGGGTCCCGTTTGGAAAGACCAAAAAGTGACTCTATTAGGATAAGGCATTGAATCTTAGAAACGGATGGGTGATATCCGGGCAAGGGAACGAGATGCTTATTCCGCGAGCTTTAGAAATTATTCAAATGCATGGCACAACATTTTCGAAAATACCCTAGTTATGACACTTTGTGGGTTTGAATTTAGAACTTTGAACAAATAGAATTTCTACTTTGTATCGTGGCCACTTTGCTTTAAAGTTAATTTAAGGGAACCTAAGATCGGTTTGTCCAAGAAATAATCTTCAGTAAGCGTGGTGTAACCTTGTATTTTGTATTTAGCATGTGGGGGTGATGAGAGCAATAAACAAGTAAAGCAACATCACAATAGAAAATAAGTGCATAATTAGTAAAGTACATCACCACCTAGAAAGGGACTAGGTGGGAAACCACATTGCCTAGAAGGACTAGGCAAGTAAAGTTGCATATTTGAAAGTGCGGAATTGAAAGGTGCAATATTGAAAAGTGTTATTGAAATTGCGATATTGAAGTGCGTAATTGAAAAGTGCGATATTGAAATGCATAATTGAAAGGTGAGATTATTGAAAGTGAACATTAGCACATGAGATCTGAACGTCAAACGACTCCTTAAGAATAAGTGCGTCTGGCACGGATTCAAAGCAAAAATCTCAACTTTAGGTCAAGTTGCTCGACCTAAAGTGTCTTGGATTTTGAACATAGAAATTGAACTTGAAATATGGAACTTGAAATATTGAACTTGAAACATTGAACTTGAAATATTGAACTTGTATATTGAAAAACGGAGTCTTGAATCTCAAATATTGGACCTTTTAATGTTAAAAGGCTTCATCTTTGATTACTCCATGTTTTGAAATGATCCTAGTTTAGGGAAGTGATTGAAAACAACCCTAAACATCATTGAATCTTGAAATTTGGAAACTTGAACTTGTATATTGAAAAATGGAGTCTTGGATCTCAAATATTGGACCTTTAAACATTAGAAAGGCCTCATCTTTGAGTACTCCATATTTTGAAGATGATTCTAGTTTAAGGAAGTTATTACAAACAACCTTAAACATCATTGAATCTTGAAATTTTGTATTTGTATCACATAAAGTGAGGATTTTGCAAAAGTGTATGATTGTTGTAAGTGACACTTTTAATAATAAAAGTGTCAACTTTACTAATCATTTTGAAATAGAAATCATAGAAACATTGTAGATTAGGTTGGGATTCGGAAATACCTAGTTAGGTTTAGGCTAGAATTCCTTTTAGAGCTCCCAATTGCTTAGTTTTTTGAGATTGTATGACATTTTGGAGAGTTTTTGTATTTTGATTTGAGTGGCAATTTTTGTATTACGACGTTTCTGTTTTCGACTTGCCCTCCCTAAATGATCATAATTAGGAGGTTTAAATAGGAAAATTGGTAGCTAAACGCCAGCTGGCGACAGCGTCCAGCGCAGCAGCTGCGCCAAGCGCTACTGACGTGGCGCAGAAGCTGCCAAAACAAGGACGAAGATGTCGTCCTTGTATTTGGCTTGTAATGGGTGTACCTTTGTACGAACTGTACGAATTTGGCACGTAGTGATTGCTTGGGGATGAAGGCTTGGTTTGCGTCTAAAAACAAGCCGTTTCGGGTTTTTGAATTCGGTTTTACGGGACGAGGCCCGGCTTGCTCGGTTTTGTGGGTCGGCGCCCGAATTGGGATTGCTTAGTGTCATTTTGACTGGAAAAGGCCTTGTAAAACCAATGGAATGGTCCATTGGGCGAGATTGTACTTGGATTTTGAATTTGATTTTTGGAAATTTTATTTTGTACCGAGTTCCGGAATGGGAACGGCCTCGGGTATTGGACTTTGGCTCTTGGATTTTGGAATGAGTTTTTAGCAATTGGGACTTCCGCACGGAGTTGTTCCAACCACCTAACAAGGATAATGGTATCGTCATAATCCCAATGGGGAGACACGATTTAGGTGTCTACACTATGTACCTTTTCAACTACCATAATTAATCTCAATCTAGTTGATCTTCACTTAGATCAATACAGATTGGTATATGTTCGTCATGCCTAAAGCCATACGATACGTTTTTGGCGATCCTCATATTATATCATACATAATAAATTCTTTTGCAGAATAATTCCCAATTGAATTCTATCCATGTAACTTTAGCTCAAGTTTCAGTGGATACTAAATCCAGCTAAATTCTTTGACATATAATATAGGTCAAGAATCTCATTTAGAGTCTTTGATATTTAACTTAGTAAATGCTTATACATAGTTCAAACATTTTTTACTTAGATTTATTCATATGGGTCGAATATCTCCTATGGAGTCTTTCGTGTTTGATTTAGTAAATGTCATTACTTAATCTAAAACCATATTATAAGATCTTTGTAAATGGATCTTAATACCCAGTATGTACTAAGTTTCGCCTTGATCCATCATTGATGAATGATTTCAAATCTAAGTCATTAGCATTTGAATGTTATTTCACAATAGAGAGATATGTGTGTGATACACATAGGACCAATTATGTTTTACGTACTCCCACTAAACTTCTTATACATTTATAAGATTCATGTATATTTTATGAAACTAAAATTCTTATTAGCTTCACTAAAATACAGTTTCAATTCTCAATTGCTTGCTTAAATCCATACCCGAATTTCATAAGCTAGCATTCATTTTAAGCATTATTGGATCTACAAATCCTATGACATGCCATGTACATAGTTTCTTCCAACATTTGATTGAGGAAGATGTTTTGTCATCCAATTGCCATATGTACCAATATGCAATCATTGCTTGAATTATAGACTTGAGCATTACGATTATGCATAAGGTTTCAACACAATCCACGTCGTGCATTTCCTTGTAACCTTTAGCAACTAATCTAGCTTTGTGTGAAGACACAATTTCATGTTTGATGGTTTTTATCCTTAAAACAAACTTGCAACCAATAGGTGTGAAACTATTCTTGCAAATCAACAAAATTTCAATTTTGTCATCAAAACATTGATTATGTTTTATGGCCTTTAACCATTTAAAACATTGAGTCTACATATGGCCTCTAACCATTTTAGGGAATCTATATTTGGTCATAGCTTTCTTACAAGTCACAAACTCATTAATCTACCTTATAATAGTTTGACTGCAAGTTGTAGGTTTCTTTACTATCTAATAGAAGAATCTTATAGCTTCAGTGACCTGAAATCTATGCCTACATGGGTTTAGAACATCAAACAATAGAATATCAACAGACACTTAAGTGGCTATTGAATATTCTGTTCTCCTTGAAGCACTTGTAAAGTCTTCTAAGAGATGTCTATTCTTTAACGCCACTTCTAAAGTCCTTAAAGAATCAGTGTTCGGATTTTCTGAAGAACTTCTAAAATCCTGCGGAATGTCCGTTTATGTTTGTTGTTCGCCTCGAAGACTTTCGAGGTCTATTTTCTCCCACTTGTCATTTTGGAAACGAATCTCCAAAAGGACACTATTTCGAGCAAACAAACATTATGTTCTCAAAAATTCGTGGCAGAAAGATTACCCTTGTGTCTCATTTGAATAAATCGCAATAAAACATATATCTAAACTTGGGCCTTAGTTTGTCGAATAACAAACACTAAGCTCCCACTGAGTTTAGCAACTCTTTAGATATATATATTATTAAAAAGATATTCTGAAATTACTTTTCAAATAGCTTTGACGAATTTGGTTTAGTTTGGTGGTAGTTGAGCACTTTGTTAGAAATTATAGGAAAAATCTTTATGATTCATCATTGATCGAATCAAGTACTAATTAACTTCGATCATTCCAATGTAGATATGCCATATCTTATGGAGCTAGATCGTGAAATTACAACACACAATCATTGATGATCATTTTTGGTCTTAAAGTAATCATCGTCATGATCTAACCTAGATCTTTATGATTTCTTGCCAAGTGGACGTTTTTATACTTTTCTATGAATCTTTGAACTAGCCAAACAGATTCAAACTTATATCACTTTGAGTAAATAAATCCATATTCACTCAAAACCATGTGAAATAATGAAGTCATAAAATCTTTCTTTAGCTTTGAACTCTATCGTCTAGGCGTTCTAACAATAGTTCAAATCTTTTGTTACTTTCAACAAGTAAGACTAGATTGTCTTGAATTGATCTATAAATCAATCAACTTTCAAAAGTCCATCAAAATAGAGCTTTTGAATGTTAACTTGTTAATATGGTCTAAGCAACAATGCTAAAGGTTTGTGGAACTCAAATCAAGAGATTGATTTGAACCTACTAAAGTTCTTATTGTTAAAATTTTGTTTGTTTTAATCAAGCATATTGACTCAACCCGTAAATGACCATTTTATTCAAATAAACAAACAAACATTGTTTTTGTTTTTCTTGAATGTGAGTCTTTCTGTGTTTGAAAACAAAAATTTAGGTATTTTGATTATGATAGCCATTAAGTTCAAGCCTTGAAAGGACTTAAAACAAACTAGATGACCCTACAACTAATGTAGCATTGCCATGCTTCATTTCTCATTTGTAGTTCATTGGTGTATCCTAGCTTCCATCATTTGAGTTTTTTCGAAGTAAGAACAGCAAGCGGTATATGATACCAAGGAAGTTTGATTGCTAGGTTACTTTTTCTTTAAACATAAACTTATAGGTAGAAACGGAATCGTAAATTCTTTTCATTTGTTCCCTGTTTTCCTATTTCTTGCACCCTTTCTTATAGTCTTAAGAATTGACTTCTCTAGTGTTGACTTTATACTTTGTTAGACATGTCCAATGTCACTCCAACAAATTTCTTACCATTTTATTTATGTTGAATATTCTGCTTCAACTAGATGATCTTACCAGAAGCTTCTAAAGTTCTCTAAGCATCGATCTATTCGAATGTCTAGGGACTAGACTCATTCGAGAATTAAATGGATAAAGATATTAAGTAGTTAACCATTGGTAAAGCTGAGTGTTAAACTCAATGCTTTATGATCTAAAAACTACATTGTATTTTGAATTCACAAGCACCAATCGGTTTGCCATTCGACTTTGATACTCGAAAACAACCATAAAAGTTTCTATAAGA
This sequence comes from Spinacia oleracea, assembly GCF_020520425.1. Lineage (NCBI taxonomy): Eukaryota > Viridiplantae > Streptophyta > Magnoliopsida > Caryophyllales > Amaranthaceae > Spinacia > Spinacia oleracea. The sequence goes on from NC_079491.1 coordinate 126,502,661, forward strand.
AACGTACATTTAAATTGCTCATTTTCTCTCATTTCCGTGAATCGTTCTTGGATTCACTACCAATCGAGGAAATTTACTGTTACCCTTCTAAAAGGATTTACTGCAATGCTAGATATTTAATTATACACAATAATTAAAACATACATTGAAGCATGCAAAGTGTAAACATTTATCATGAGTAATAACTTGAAAATTAAAGCAATCATGCAATTTAAACAAGTCATTAGCATTTTATTCGAATTTATTGTTCCGGCAGGTGTGAATAAAATGAATCCAAGATCCTTAAAACATTGAAGAATTAAGCACATTATGTATTTAGAATCAATTCTAAAATATTTTAGGTAAGCAAATCCTTTGCTAATAGTCTAGAAACTACTCTTGGTTGATAGGTATGTCTAAGAACTTATTAGGTAAACCTATCTCATTTGCCACGACATAAAAGGACTCCTTACTTATATCGTTGAGTTTCACCAAAACTAACATGTACTCACAATTATTTGTGTACCTTACCCCTTTAGGATCAATAAGTAACACCTCGCTATGGCGGAAAACTATTCCTAAGATTGATGTAAAGGTTATCCAAGTAAGTGTTATTTTGGCATGGCATCTTTTAACTCAATTTTTAAAGTTTGGAACTTAAGGCTCTTACTATGCTGGTTAGATTTTAAGTGAACTAAAATCCTTAATCATGCAACATAATCAATCCATAATCTCATGCATAATTAAGACATATTTAAAGCAATAAATAACTTAAAGCATGCATAAGATATAAATGTGATCTAGTATGGCCTGACTTCATCTTGAAACTTTAATTTCAAACTCCGTCTTGAAAATGGATTGGAAACTCCGTCTTGAATTTCACCATGGGAGGCGCCATTTTCTTCAAATAGGATATGCTATAATTGAAACTAATTACAACTATTTGATGGTACGCAGACCATATTTTCTATCCTATTTGGGCCATACTACTCACTTTCCATAACCTGCAAAACAATACATTTAAAATATACCATTCACCAGTTCATTTATCAATGAATGTCCCACATAGCAAGTTAGTAGAACATATTATGCATCACATAAATATTTGCAACAATTAATTAAGGCTTCCAATAATCTACAAATTATTCAATCCTTATTAGTTCTAATCGAGTTGTTTTAACCTTAAAGGAATGTAGACCTAATCAAGAGTTTAATGACTAAAATCTCCCACTAAAACCAAGAAATTTACAAGCTTTATCAATTTTAAACATAAAATTGTATTTCCTAGTCCAACCAGAAACTTACAAATTGAATTAAAATTTAAAGCACATATAAAATAATATTTAAATCCTTTATTTTATTTTCAGGTGATTAAAATTAATTAATTTAAATTTTATCAAGGTTTTAATTTTAGTAAAATAATTAGTATAAATAAATTTATAATAATTAAATTAATCAAAATTAAATTCCGAGAAAAAATTAAATTCCGAGAAAAAATTAAATTACGAAATTACACTTAATTAAAATCGTTTTCAACCGAAAAATTAAAACGAACCAACGGGCTAAGACAAAGCCATAGGCTTGCACCCATGCCTCGTCAAAGCCTCGTAGTAGCAGCGCCCATGGGCCGCATGCACGAGTGCAGCGCCCATGGCCTGCTACTTGCGATGGTCGTAGCACAAGCGTCGAGCAGGCCACGCATAGCGCGCGCGGCCTGTGTTGCTCGTTGCCTTCGTCTCGCCTCTCGCTCACATGTACACAGCACACACAACGCAGAAGCGTAGCCCCGCGCGCGTGCCCATGCCTTGATCGGTGCCTAGTACCGCATGGGCGACGAGCTCCCTTGCTCGTCGTCGCATGCCCACACTATTGCAGCACCCCTTAAGGGTAACATTTAGCTTCCATTGCTTCGTGCGTGCAAGATTTGTGAACGATTTACATAAAAATCGAAACTTTTATAATTAAATTTATTGACAAATTAATAGCCCATATTAATTTCATAAATTTAGGCAAAAAATCGAAAATTTATTATTCAAATTAATTTCCGATTATATTTATTTTCATGGATTCAAATCTAGGTCATAAAATTTTAAAACTTTTTCAATTTTAACAAATTTTATGGTGGTTTTTAATCATAGGATCCTAATTAAATTGCTAATTAATTATGAAAATCGAAACTAATTCTAAATTATTCGAATTTCAACAAATTAATTACAATTAAAAATTAGGTTGTATAATTAACAAGATTTGGCTATAAAATTGTTAAACATATACAGTAGGTCAATCATAGATTCAAGATTTACATACAAGATTCGCAAATATTTAATTTAACATCATAAAAATTACAAATTTTGCGTTCGAAAAACTAAAACCTTTGAAAAGTCATAGTTAGGCTTCGAATTAGGGAATTCTGGTTTCGGCGACAAATCTTTGATTTTTGTCAAAATTTTAAAACGTCGTTTACATGCGAAATTCACTATAAAATTATAAGATTCCGACCATCATTGACAAAACTGCCGAAAAATCATGCGAACATATAATCAAATAATCGCACGAATTTGCAATTAATTACATACACGAAATTAATCACCCCTTTAATTAATTGCAAATTTATAAAATTTATCCATGTTAACTATAATTGATTATGGAATTAATTAGAGGCTCGTGATACAACTGTTAGGTTATGACAAATATAAACAATATATTTCATGCGGAAAAACCATAAAGCTAGGAATCCAAATTAATTGCCACATAGTCAATTAGCATAATTAGGATACATACAATGTGATGTGTGCCTTCCCTAGCTGCTCCCGAACCGAACAACAACAAGTTTAGGACTCCAAATGTCGCCCTTCCGTAGAGAGTCCACAGCACGTTCAGATCCGCCTTAGATTCAACCAACTAGGATATTCTCTAAGGTATTATGTTTATTCGGAAAGCTTAATTATTCTTTTAGGAAATTTATTAAATTCTTACTTGAACTTAATCTATGTGAATACTTATTGAATCGTTGTAAATTGTGATTATGAACAACGTATTTATAGGGTGGAAATAACGAAATTAGAATTCTACTAGGATTCCAATAACTAAATCCATTAGGATTCTAGTTGAATTAAATCATTAGAACTTAATGTTTAATCAAACACCTAAGTGTTTCAAATTTAACAAAAACATTCAATTCGAGTAGAATTAGGAAAACGATATTAAGCAAGCAATCCTAAACGACCAAGGACTCGGTCGTACATAGCCTCGCAGCGCGCCACGCAGCCCACAAGGGGCGCTGGTGCACGGCTCAACCCAAGGCTGGGCGCTGGCAGCACGCGGCCCATTGATGGGCGATGCTGCTGGGCCTGCCTTGTCGCTTGCGCGTTGGGCCTGCCTCGCTGCTTGCTTGTGCGCGCGGGCTTCGCTAGGCGTTGGGCCTGGCTTCGTGTTGGGCCTTGCGTCTAGCAAGCTCGTCCGACGATCGTTTCGTACGTCGCGCTTTCGATTCGTTTTCCGATTCCGGAATTCATTTGATTCGAACAACATTTAATATTTCCGATTCCGGGATTTATTTCCGATTCGAACAAATAATTAATATTTCTGATTCTAGAATTTATTTCCGATTCCGACAATATTTCCGATTCCGGTAATATTTCCGTTTCCGACAATATTTCCGATTCCGGCAATATTTCCATTTCCGATAATATTTTTCGATACGTACCATGTTTCCGTTTCCGGCAACATCTACGACTTGGATAATATTCATATTTCCGATACGAGCCATATTTCCGTTTCCGGCAATATCATCATTTTCGGAGTATTCATATTTTGCCTTTTGACGATTTCAGCTCCCACTGGAACCGAGATCCGTCGTTTCCGAATATTCATAAATAGAGTATTTAATTCACTTAAATAGTTGATCCGTTCACGTACTATTTGTGTGACCCTACAGGTTCAGTCAAGAGTAAGCTGTGGATTAATATTATTAATTCCACTTGAACTGAAGCGGCCTCTAGCTAGGCATCCAGCTCACTTGGTCTCACTGAATTATTAAATTGTTTATTAATTAATACTGAACCGCATTTATTAGACTTAGCATTGAATGCATACTTGGACCAAGGGCATTATTTCCTTCATGTTCAACCAAATAGGGTATCGTCTGAGGTATTATGCACCCGGGAACTCACGTTAAGTGATAGACAAGAATATTTAATTTATTGAATTCAAGTTGTATATAAATTTATGATCATGGATCACATATTTATAAGAGAATAGAATAGTCATATAATACAAGAATTAGGATTACTAAAACCCTTGGATTAAGGATTTAAGTCAATCTAAAATTCGTAGTCTTTTAGGATAATCCAAACACTTAAGTAATAGGATAATCATAAAACTTTAAGTCAAGTATGATAAGGAAAACGGATAGCTTCTGGCCCAATCTACTTGCCGCCCAAGCGTTGACGCTGCCATGCGTGCTGCTGCCTTGGTGCGTTTCGCCTTGCCACACGCTGCCTTGCTGCCCACACTGCCATGCTGCCCACGCTGCCTTGCCGTTCACACCAAGGTTGGCAGGCCACGATGGGTGATGGGCCTGGGATGGCCCTGGGCTTTGTGCTCGGCATTGCGCTGGGATTTGTACCTGGTGTTGGCTTGTCGTGCCTCATGTGCTTGCTCGTCGAGCGATGTGTTGGCTCGCTTGTCGGCCTGTCGCTCATCATGCTTCCAATTCGTTTTCGGATTCCAAAATTAATTTCTAATTCGAACAATATTTATGTTCCCGAAAATATTTTCGATTACGACAATATTTTCCGATTTCGACAATATTTTCAAATCCGATAATACTTCCGTTTTCGACAATGTTTCTGATTCCGGCAATATTTCTATTTCCTTTAATATTTTCCGAAACGAACCATATTTCCATTTCCGAAAATATCTTCGAATTCGATAATATTTATGTTTTCGTCATGAACCATATTTTCGTTTCCAAGAATATCCTCATTTCCTGCAAATATTCTTTCTTTCCTTTTGATGGTTTTAGCTCCCACTGTAACCAACATCCATCATTTTCGAATGTCCATAATTAGAGTATTTACTGAATATTATATTCACCTAAATACTTGATCCATTCACGTACTATTTGTGTGACTCTACGGGTTTAGTCAAGGGTAAGTTGTGGCATTAATATTATTAATTCCACTCGAACTAAAGAGGCCTCTAGCTAGGCATTAAGATCACTTGATCTCACTGAATAATTAAATTGTTTAATTAATATTGAACTGCATTTATTAGACTTAGGATTAAATGCATTAAATGCAAACTTGGACCAATGGCATTATTTCCTTCATTCTCCCACTTGTCCTTAGGGACAATTGTTAACCATTAGTAACATTGAGTGTTCAATTCAATGCTTTATGATTTCAAAACTACATTGTATTTTGAATTCACAACCACCAATTGGTTTACCATTTTATTTTAATAATCGAAAACAACCATAAAAGTCTCTATAAGAAACGTACATTTTAAATTGCTCATTTTCTCTCATTTTCGTGACTCGTTCTTGGATTCACGACAAATCAAGGAATTTTATTGTTACCTTTCTAAAAGGATTTATTGCAGTGGACGATATTAATTATAAACAATAATTAAAACATACATTGAAGCATGCAAAGTCTAAACATTTATCATGACTAATAACTTGAAATTTAAAGCAATCGTGCAATTTAAACAAGCCATTGGAATTTTATTCGAAATATTTAGTTGCAGCAGGTGTGAATAAAATGAATCCAAGACCCTAGAATCATTAAGGAATTAAGCACATTATGTATTCGACTTAATTGTAAAATATTTTAGGTAAGCAAAAACCGTTGCTAATAGTCTAGAAACTATTCTTGGTTGATAGGTACATCTAACAACTTACTAGGAACACCTATCCCATTTGCCACGACATAGAAGGATTCCTTACTTATATCATTGAGTTCAACCAAAATCAACTTGTACTCACAACAAATTGTGTACTACGATCAAGAAGTCACACCTCGTTATGGCTGAAAACTATCACTAATTGATCGAAAAATGTACTCACAACCAATGTGTACCTTACCCCTTTGAAATCAATAAGTAACACCTCGATATGGCGGAAAACTATTACTAGTTGATTTAAATGTGAGACTTTATTTTGGAATAACACCTTTTAACTCAATTTTGCAGTTTGGAACTTAAGGCTTTTATTATGTTGGTTAGATTTTAAGTGAACTAAAATCCTTAATCATGCATCATAATTATGAAATAATCTCATGCATAATATCAAGACATATTTAAAGAAATAAATATCTTGAAACATGCATAGGACTTAAATGTGATCTACTATGGCCCGACTTTTTCTTGAACATTTAACTTCAAACTCCTTCTTGAAAATGGATCGGAAACTCCGTTCTTGAATTTCACCATGAGAGGCGCCCTTTTCATCAAATAGGATTTACAATAATTTAACTAATTACAACAAATGGATGGTACACATACCATATTTAAATAAAAACCATGGTAGACCATATTTTACATTCAAAATTAATGGTACGCAGAACATATTTTCTATCCTATTTGTGGCATAGTAGTCACTTTTCGCAACCTGCAAAACAATATTTTTACAATATACCATTCACCCATTCATTTATCAACGAATGGCCCACTTAGCAAGTTAGCAGAAAATATGCATCACATAACTATTTGCATCAACTAACTAAGACTCAAGAACTACCAATTATTAAACTTTATTAGTTTTAATCAATTTGTTAACCTTAAAGGGATACCTGCCTAATCAAGAGTTAAACCAAATATGAATAAAAAGCTCCCACTCAAACCATAAATTATACGCTTTACTAATTTTTAAACATAAAAATGCTTTTCCAAGTCCAATCCAAAAACACACATTTAATTAAAAATTTAAAGCTCAAAACAAATTATTTTAAATTCCTTTATTTGATTTTTGAATTTAAACAATTAATCACAATTTATTCAAGGTTTTAATTTTATTAAATGATTAGTATAAAATTAATTATAATAATTAAGCTAATTAAATTAAATTCCGAGAAAATTTTTAAGCACAAAATTAAAATTATTTAAACTCGGCGCTTAACCGGAAAATCAAATTTACATAAACGTATGCATATTGGCCAAGGTAAGGCACATCGGCGCAAGGCCAATGCCTCGTCGAGCCTTCAGCAGTGTCGCGCTAGCCCAAGGCACGAAGCCCCAAGCCCACGCAGCAGTGCACTGCCGCACTAGGACAAGGCACGAACCCCCCCCCCCCCCCCCTCCGACGCAGCAGCATCGCACGGGCAGCGCGCAGGCCTGGAGCCTCGCCTGCCTTTCTTGCTGCTCCTTCTCGCCTTCGCTCTTGCACGCATGGCTACACTAGAACACACACACACATCACACGAGCAAGCTCGTTGCTTGTGCGCGCACCAGCACTGGTCGCACACTGCCTGGGCGCCGCAAATGCACGAGCTCCTTTGCTCGTATACCATGTGCCCGCACAACCCACACCCGAAGCTGCTTCGTGCCTTGAGTATGCGTGTTTTGAACGTTTTATATAAAAATTAAAATTTTATATTTTAAATATTATGACAAATTAATAAAACATATTAATTTCATAAAATTTGGCGAAAAATCAAAAATTTATTAATTAAAACAATTTCCGATTACATGAATTCAAGGGATTAAAATTTAGGTCCATAAAATTTTAAAGATCCAAACTTTAACAAATTTGAAGTGGTATTTAATCCTACTATCCTAGTAAAATTATCAATTAATAATGAAAAATGAAACAAAATCTTAAATTTATTATTCAACAAATTAATTATAATTACAAATTGGGTTGCATAATTAACGGATTTAATAATTGAAATTGTTAAACTTATGCAGTAGGTAACTTATTAGTTCAATATTAACATACAAGATTAGCAAATATTTATGTTAGGATGATTTTACAATGGCTACAAAAAATTGGTAGCCACTGTAAACTATTAATCGTGACAATCCATTTTTATAAATAAATCTACACCACTCGTTTGGTTGACTAATAATAAAAATAAAAATTATTTTTAGATAAAGAAAAATAAAGTAACTGCTCCATAAACCAGGTTTTACCCTTTCCCTTCCTTCTGTTATCTCACAAGAACATTAATGGACGGAAGCCTTCAAATCAGTCGTAATTTAAATGATTATTTGTGAAAGTATTACTATACCATTCTCATATCATTAACAACTGGTTGCTATTAGTGCTATACGGAGTATATTGCTATAGAATTCTTAATTACACAGTGTCTTCTTCTTTTTTGACAGATACACAGTGTCAATCAATGGAGTTCCCTTATTTTATTTTATTTTTCATAAATGGATTATAACTTGAATAAAGATAAAATTGTTGATTAATTTTTTTTATTATGTAAAATAATGTAGGATTACTGGATTAGTCATAATACTTGAATAAACGCCTTAACAACGAAATTCGGAGTAGTACGTTCCAGACTTGGAAATTGGAAATAGGAGAATTTTGTTCCATTAACATCATGCAGTTAATAATCAAGATACACAGATATACAGTGTCAATCAATGGAGTTCCCTTATTTTATTTTATTTTTCATAAATGGATTATAACTTGAATAAAGATAAAATTGTTGATTAATTTTTATTATTATGTAAAATAATGTAGGATTACTGGATTAGTCATAATACTTGAATAAACGCCTTAACAACGAAATTCGGAGTAGTTCCAGACTTCGAAATTGGAAATAGGAGAATTTTGTTCCATTAACATCATGCAGTTAATAATCAAGATTCAAGTGCCTTATTTCCATTTATACGAATAACTGATTTTTTTTCATTTTTATTTTAATGGTCAAACAAATAAACTGTCAAGAATAGTCCTGTAAATTCAAAGGTTCAGATTAAAACAATTACAATGGCTACCACTTTTTGGTAGCCATTGAAAAGTCTTCCTTTATTTTAACGTCATGAAAATTAAAAAATTTGCATCCGAAAAACTAGAACCTCCAAAAAGTCATAGTTAGGCTTGGAATTTTGGAATTCTGGGTTCGGCCAAAAATAGTAGTTTTTTCAAACTTTAAAACGATGTTTACATGCAGAATACACTATAAAAACATAAGATTCCGATCAATAATGACAAAACTCCCGAAAATCCTGCGAACATTTAATTAAATAATCGCATGATTTTGCAATTAGTTACACCAAATTAATTCACCCCTTTAATTCTTTGCAAATGTATAAAATGTATTCCATGTTAATGTAATTGATTAAGAAATTAATTAGAGGCAAGCGATACCATTGTTAGGTTATGAACTGTGTAATTGTCATTCGGAAAGACCATAAATAGCCAGAATCCAAATTAATTGCAACATAATCAATTAGCATAATTTAGTATACACACTATGTGATGTGTGCCTTCCCTAGTTTCTCTCAAACCGAATAAGAACAAGTACAAAGATCCAAATGTCACCCTCCATAGATAGTCCACAACACGTTCAGATCCGCCTTAGGTTTAACCAACTAGGATATCGTCTAAGGTATTATGCACTCCGGAACTCACATTAAGTGATAGGAAACAATATTGAATTTATTGAATTCAAGTTGTATATAAACTTAAGATCATGGATCACATATTTATAGGAGAATAGAATATTCATATTCTACTAGATTAGGATAACTAAAACCCTTAGATTTAGGATTTATGTCAACCTCAAATTCTTAGTCTTTTAGGAAAATCCAAACACTTAAGTATTAGGACAATCATAAAACTCTAAGTCAAGTAGGGTAAGGAAAACTAATAGCTTGTAGCCCAAGCTACTTGCCGCGCAAGTAACCTTGGCGCCCAAGCTTTGACGCTGTCATGCGTGCTGCTGCCTTGGTGCGTGCTGCCTTGCCACACAATGCCTTGCTTCCCACGCTGCCTTGCTGCCCACGCTAAGGTCGGCAGGCCACGCTGGGCACTATGCCTGGCGCTGGCACTGGGGTTTGTGCTCGGCGCTGGCTCTGCGCTATATGTCTGGCGATGGCTTGTCGTGCCTCGTGGGCTTGATCATTGAGTGATGGGCTGGCTCGCTTGCCGGCATGTCGCTCATCGTGCTTCCGTTTCGTTTACCGATTCCAGAATTTATTTCCGATTTGAACAACATTTACGTTTCCGATAACATTTCCGATTCCGACAACATTTTCCGATTTCGACAATATTTCCAATTCCGATAATACTTATGTTTCCGGCAATATTTCTATTTCCGTTAATATTTTCCGAAAAGAACCATATTTCCTTTTCCGGAAATATCTACAACTTCGATAATATTTATATTTCCGTCATTAACCATATTTCTGTTTCCTGCAATATCTTCATTTCCGACTAATATTCTTTCTTTGCCTTTTGATGGTTTTAGCTCCCACTGGAACCAACATCCTTCATTTTCGAATGTCCATAATTAGATTATTTACTGAATATTATACTCAACTACATACTTGATCTGTTCACGTACTATTTTTATGACCCTACGGGTTCAGTCAAGAGTAAGTTGTGGCATTAATATTATTAATTCCACTCAAACTGAAGCGGCCTCTAGCTAGGCATTCATATCACTTGATCTCAGTGAATAATTAACTTTTTTAATTAATACTGAAAAACATGTATTAGACTTAGCATGAAAGGAAAACTTGGACCAAGGGCATTATTTCCTTCACATATGACACTCGGCCACTCTACTCCCTTTGTTGACGTCATCACGAGTGCACCAGAAGAGCCCAAAATCATTGTCGTCCATCATTGATGCCTATGATGGAACCACCGACCCGGATATGTATCTATTAGCCTATCGGCATCATATTTATGTTTAAGGCCCAAATTAGTCAACTTGGTGCAAATATTTCCCAGCTATGCTGAAAGGAGTTGCGTCTAAATGGTTTGAGAGGCTACCGGTAGGAACAATTAGTTCTTTTGCCGAGCTTGAAATGTTGTTCTCTAATCGTTTCATGGCCTACAAGGAAGAAAAGAAGACGAGTATGCATTTGAGCCGGGTCCAGCGGGGAAAAGACGAGTCACTTAGAAGTTATGTGAAACATTTCAATTTGGTATCTGGACAGATCCAAGATTTTTGGATGGTGTTGCGTTTGATAATTTCATTCTTAGGATGAAAGGGTTCCTTCAGGTTTAATTTGGTAAAAAAAGAGTGTCTGAACTATGGCCAAGGAACTTGATGAGGCCAAGATGTTCACACATGTAACGGAAATTTTTAGCGTCCCAAAGGATCCCAGAAGAGGTGATAACGCAAAACAAGCGACAAAATTAAAAGGAAAATTTTGAGAAAAAAGGGTCGCGTCCAAATGGAACATGGGCCATTTTGAAAGAGACTGCTGGAGCTCCTTCAATGGCCGGGCAGAAGAGAAGACGTACATATGATCGGGAACGTTTTGAATATAACACTAATTTATGTACCATTTTTCTAGACGTGGTATCAATAAAAGAAATAGATTGCCCGTTCTCTATGAAATCGCCGCTTGAAAGTCGAGATCTGAAGCTGTATTTACATTTTCAAAGCACTAATTAAAACGATTAGATTTATTTAAATTATGAAAAATTAAATCGTGCAAATTATAGTTTCGAAAAAATAAAGTTGGATTGTTGTTTTAGTTTGGATGAGCGACCAATCGCACGAAGGCGAGGTGTTGTCCGTGCGATGTGTGTGTGTGTTCGCGTGGCTTCGTGCCTTGCTACATGCGCTCATGGCTGACAAGACGAAGGCAAGAGGAACAAGGAAACCCTGGCACGCGTATGGCCTTGGCCTGCTGCCTGGGCTGTGTTGCGGATGCAGTGTTGGGAAAAGCCCTTTGGGCGAGCAGGCGTGCACGTGGGACAGCAGCCACATCAACTCGACGAGCCTTGCAGCAAGCCAGCGCGCGCTGGGCGAGGGAAGAAGCAACATCGACGAGTAGTGCTTGTGCACGGGTGCGCGTTGTGTGCTTGTTCACTGTTATGTAGGGTGTGGGCTGTTAGGTTATGAATAATACTATAATATAATTCATGCGGAAAAACCACAAAGCCAGAGTCCAAATTAATTGTCACATAGTCAATTAGTATAATTTAGGTTACATACAATGTGATGCGTGCCTTCCCTAGCTTCTCCCGAACCGAATAAGAACAAGTCTTTAGAGCCCAAAACGTTGCCCCTCCGTAGAAAGTCCACAGCACGTTCGGATCCGCCTTAGGTTTAACCAACTAGGTTTTTACTTAAGGTTTTATGTATTCGGGTTAGGCTATATTATTTTCTCCCTTGAACACAATGAGAATAAAGAATATGATTTTCAATGTAATTGATGTGTATAATTATGAGGGCCTAGCCTCATATTTATAGGGTAGGAAATAAGGAGTTTGAGTCTTACTAAGAAAATAATTATCAACCGTGCTAGGATTGAAATTCTTATCCAATTAGAATTGTAACATTAATTAAACTCTTAATTAAGTCAATTCCATAGGACTAGGAATACTTAATCCAAGGTTAGTTGGAATTAAGCAATCGGACTTTTCTTGGAGTCCAAGATGAAGCAACCCAAGGCAGCCACAACGGGCCACGTTGGTGCGCGTGCCCGCCTAGGCCCTGCCACAGCCACAGCCACAGCCGCAGCTGGCCGAAGGCCCAGCGCGCTGCGGCCTTGCCTTGGTGGGCCTGCACTGTCGCTGCTTTGCTCGCTGGCTTGGCGCGGCCCATGGAGCTGTTGTCTGGCTCAATGGCTTGGCGCGACCCATGGAGATGTTGATGCCTTGCTTGCTTGGCGCGGCCCATGGCGCTGCTGCCTTGCTTGCTTGGCGCGGCCCATGGTGCTACTGCCTTGCTCGCTTGGTGCAGCCCATCGTGTGCTGCTGCCTTGCTTGCTTGTCGAGCGATGGGCCGACTCAGTTTGCCGGCTTGTTGCTTGTCGAGCTTCCGACTCGCTTTTCGATTCCCGTATCCATTTTCGTTTCGTACAAATATGTACGTTTTCGTTAATATTTCCGATTCCGAAAATAATTTCCTTTTCCGACAATATTTCCGATTTCGATAATATTTCCGTTTCCGGCAATATTTCCGATTCCGGCAATATTTCTATTTCGGATAATATTTTCCGATACGAACCATGTTTCCGTTTCCGGCAACATCTACGACTTGGATAATACTTATATTTCCGTCATGAACCATATTTCCGTTTCCGGCAATATCATCATTTCCGGAGTATTCTTTATTTTGCCTTTTGACGATTTCAGCTCCCACTGGAACCGAGATTCGTCGTTTCCGAATGTTCATAAATGGAGTACTTAATGAATAATATATTCACTTAAATACTTGATACATTCACGTACTATTTGTGTGACCCTACAGGTTTAGTCAAGAGTAAGTTGTGGATTAATATTATTAATTCCACTTGAATTGAAGCGGCCTCTAGCTAGGCATGCAGTTCACTTGATCTCACTGAATTATTAACTTGTTTAATACTGAACTGCATTTATTAGACTTTGCATTAAATGCATACTTGGACCAAGGGGATTATTTCCTTTATGGGCTTGCTACCTGCGCTGTGCGCGGCAGGGCTGATGCATAGGGCAACATTTGGTTGGGCGCTTGCCTAGCCCACGTTACATCAAATTGTGCATTTTGCTTCGTTTTACTTCGAGGCCCAACTTTTGGGCTTTGGGCTTATGTTTGCACGTAGGGGCTAACATTGGATTTGTTTAATATTTTATTTTATTTGACTTGGGTTGGATCGTGAGTTTAAATATTTGAAATTAAAAGTCCAAACTGTATTGGTTTAAGTGGGAGCCGTTTAAATGAAATTATTTAAATTAATTATTTTTAATTAATTTCCGTAGGATATTTATTTTAATTAAATTAAATATTTGATTAGAATAAAATTAAGGATTGATAATTTGGAATTGATTAATCATTTAAAGTGGGTTTACATGCATGAACGTGATTTTAATTATTCATGTAATTATGTGTAAGCTTACTTGGGCTATTCTTTTGAGGATAAGAATGGGTGAATGCATAGTATATTATTATATATTGCAGGTAATGCAGGTGACTAGTATGGCCCAACTAGGATAGTTAAATGCGGTCTGTGTACCGTTTTATCTTTGGAAGTTTTTAAATATGGTCTGCCTACCATGAAGTTTTATTGTAATAATTAGAATATTGGTTCAAGTTATTCTAGGTAGCTTATTTAAAAATTATAAGTTAACATTTTGAATGGTTTTCAAGACGGTGCCAAGCTAATAACGTTAAGAGAAGATTGGATGCTTCAAGACCAAGTAACTGGGGCCATACTAGTTCACCAAATTTACATGTGCTTTTATATATTGGTGTATATATGTTATGCATGTGTATGTTGTTTGTATGTTTTGATTAAGGATTTATTTCACTAAATAATCAAACCAACATAGAAACAACTAGGTCCAAAGAATATTGAGTTTAATAGTTGCCTTCCAAATCAAGCACTTACGAAAATCTTCGAACCTAAGATAATAGGTTTCTGCCAAAGCGAGGTGCTATTTTAATATTCCTAGATAATAAGGCATCCCGACCAAAGGAGAACGTTGAGTGTGGTTGTAACTCAAGCAATATTGGTACATGTTGTGGAAAAGGAATAAGTTATGGCATTAACTTGTTAACCAAGAGTAGTTTGGAATTACTATTAAAATAGGTTTTTCTTACCTAAAATCTTAAAAGGATTAAGACAAGCCAAAGCATGCTTAAGACTTAGAGACTTTTAGGGTCTTGGATTCGTTTCATTCATTTATGGACCATGTTTTGTTCGCATGAATGAAATGTTTAATAGCTTTAATGATTGAATGAATGTTTTTATTTCAAGTTATTAAAGTATGATAAATATTTTTTCTTTGCTATTTCATTTTGTAGAATATGAATTATAGTGCATATAATTATTCATCTTCATTTTATTGCGTTTCGGATAATAGAACTACAATATTTCCTCGACCGATTGGTAACATGTTTTGAGAGAAATTCTCAAAACAAATAAGAATGAGAGTGTATCTTAGATGCAACATTTTCTTATAAGTTATCTTCATGGTTGTTTTCAACTAAAACATGAATGGTAGACCAAATGGACCTCATTTACTTAAAATATTGGGTAGTTTTGGAAAAATGAAGTATTGAGTTGAAGGCTCATGTATTACCAATGGTTAACAACCAATTTCCGCTTGATTCAATAATGAACTAGAATCATAATATGTGGTCATTCAAAATGAATAAAAGGAAAGGGACTTTTTAAGAATAACAAAGTAAGAAGATCAAGCGAAGAGTTAAATCTTTTGGGGCTATAAGAAAAGTGATAAAGGGAAAAACTAGGTCGTTACTAGCTTTCCTAAATCAAACAAATTACCTAAAATAATCACTAAACACAAGTAAAGTGGCAAGCAAGGGTCGATATCCATAGAGAATTGCGGTTTCGTAGCTAGAAATGCTAACATAAGCTAGTTCGAAATGGGGTTGGTTGTTGAAAAGGAGAATTCAAACTAAACGATTAAAACGATAAACAAGGATTAAAAACACTAGAGGATTGGGGTTCACCAAGGGGTACATGAAATAGGGGATTAAGAATTTTGGGAATTAACTAGACTTGCAAAGACAAATTGAAAGGGGAATCGATCTTTAATACTCTTAAGACAATGAGTCATGCTTCCGCACCAACCCAAAGACTATGAATCAATCAAAATAAATCCGATCCAAATCATACGACGCAAGGACTCACAATCCCTTGCCAAATCAATGCATCGCATTCCATTGACCAAGCAAAGTTACGTCTAACCAAGCAAGCAACGAGGAACCCCCAAAATTATGCGTTTAATTGCAAGAGCTAATAAATTCTACCTTAAAACCCCCATACATGGAAACCCTAGGCTACACCCAAACCCCTAGATGAGGGACTACGCACACATGGAATTGACCACAAATTTCAACATGATATATTCAATAGGAGCATGCATTTCCAATTAATCAAGCAAAATATTTAGCCAAATCCAAGTAAACAAGAGAAATAGAAAAGGGGGAAATATAAAAGTGCCTGTTTTTGGGGTTTTTTTATTAATGAGAAAACAAAGAGACAAAAGTAAGAAAAATCAGAAATTAAGGACAATAAATGTAAATAAGGGTTGAGAATTTTTACAATGAAGCTTCAATCCAAGATTAGGGAGAATCCCAAGCACAAAATGAGCAATCAATGAAGTTCCCTTGCTTTCTCTCTCCAAAATAATTTCATACTATTTTTGTTCTAAAACTAGGTTAAAATAAAAGTTCCCAAAACGGCTTTAAATAGTCCCGAAAAAATGCCAGCGCTGACAGCAGGTTCGGCCGAACAACAAAGAAGTTCGGCCGAACCAAGGGGTAGGTTCAGCCGAACCAGCATCAGGTTCGTCCGGGCTTGAGGGGAATCAGGAACTTTTCTCACAATGAGGTTCGACCAAACTTTTAGGAATGCTCGGCCGAACTTAGGGGAGTTTGGCCGAACCTTCAGCATTGTTCGACCGAACTTCTGGGCTTGTTTGCTTCAAAATTTCTGCTTTGGTTCGGCCGAACATCTTGATCTCTTGACTTCTTGACTCCTTTTTTCACTTTGACCTTTCCTTGGGATGATGTTGACTTCCATTGAATTTTCCGTCCGCTTTACCTGCTTTCATACACATTAACAAACCCGTGAAAAGCAAAAGCTCAACAAAAGATGAGAAAAACAAGGAAAAAGGACGGTAATTAGGAAAAACCGACTCAACTAAGCAAGGAAAAGCAAAGGTATAATAGCCCAAAATTTTAAGCAGCTTATAAATAATTGTTAAGTTTATTTTATTAGCTAAATTACATATTAATATTTCCCATTAAATGTGTTTAAGGAAAATAAAACAAATAAATAAATAAACTATTTTCCTATATAATTGATAATGTACTTTACTCTTTTAATTTAATCAAAATAATGAGCCAAGTCAAAACTTAATTTTTCTTTTCTCATTTTCTCTCTCTATACTTGTCATTTGGGAGGAATGCCAACACACTACCATATCCTTGTTGTCAAGTTTGTATTGTGCCAAGCTAACCCCCATTTCAATTAGTTTCCTTCTATTTTCTGTAAGTTGGAGCCACCACCACCTTTAAGGAAGAAGAACCCATGTCCTATTCTAGTCCCTTTAGCTTGGTTTTTTTTTCAGTCACAATATTTGTTTCCTCCAATTACACCATCTTCCATTTTATATTTTCTCATGCTTTCTTCATTAAAGTTGAAGATATCTTCGAGATACTCAGTTTAGGATCAAAAATCACTCAATTCGGAATTGTATCCTAAGAGCTATGCTCTCTACTAACTCACTGTTGATGCAACCTGTTTATGTTGCTGCTGCTTCTGTTTCGTGAAATTACTACAACATGCGTTCAGAATTTACCAATAGTTTCTTCACAAAAGTTATAGCCTTTGAAAAGTTAACCCATTTAGGCTCAAGAATTACTCAATTCGGAATCCTGAGCTAGGAGATACGGTCTTCCGAAACTCACAGATGTTGCTGCCAACGTGTTATTGCTATTGCTCTTAATTTCGTCCTGGTTAGTTCTCACTTCCACCGCTTCTTAATTGCGTTGTTAGCTTCTCAATGAAAAGGATGGTGATGGAGTAAAGTTAAGGAATTCAAATGGAGTTGATAATCGGGGAAGCTAGATGGCATGTACTCTTGAAAATTATTTGCGGAAGTGATGTTGATTAAGGTACACATTGTCCATCCATTTTTTCTAAAAGTTGGCTTTTGTTTCCTGGATTTTAAAAATTATATGATTCACATTTAAGAATAAAATTTTGATTTATGTTCAAGTACTATGTTGTTGTGATTTGGAATTTGAGATTTTGGAAATAAAGTATGAAATGTACATTTATTTTAACATTTCAAAGAACTTCCTATTTTGATTTCAAATGTGAAATATATGATTGATATGAATGTGCGAATTGTGAAGGCTTGAGTGTGAGATTTGTGAAAAGTAACGTGTGTCTTGGTATATAATCGGTGTCAGATTTTGTTGAAAATAGTTATGCCTATATAAGAATGATATGGGTTGTGAAGTTACTAGTCATTTGCATTGCGGAAAGCTATGGGCAAGCCTATGCTAGTGTAATTATGTTGGTATGTTTGATAAATAGTGTTTGAGCCTCTTTCTAAGTATTCGAGCTATGGCGTGACAAATTTTGAAATAACCTACGGAGTACATGATTAGAAAATTATAAGTATGTGACTCATATATATTGACCTATTTTTGGGATTTATAAGGTTTATCAAGAACTACCAGTTGACCCATACGTGAGAGATAGATTTCTTTTCTACTCTTTGTTTTCTTGAACCATTATTTGAGCCATAAAATTTTATAACAAGATCTACAAATTATTTTTATGAGACTATTATTTTCTTTATTTATGTTATGATTAAAGTTATCGCTAAACGATGATTTCACCAATATACCAGTTATTGTATGATTTTAGTTCGAGTATGACGAAAATGATTGGTTACAACGAAAAACACTTTTGAAATAAGTTTTATGATTTGAGTAATCATAGGAAGTAAACTAATTGATCTTCTAGAATCTAGTTTTTGAACTACTCAACATATTATGTATTTTAATTAATTACTTGATTTTCCAAATTATGAAGTATGACCTATATTTAGCAAGATATCCTTTATCGAGTTGGGAAGCTCAACATTTTATTAAATTATTTCGTTTGAGATCTTTATATGGTTTTCTATAAAGAGTATATTTGAAATTGAAAGACCAAGATTATTCTTGAAAAAGATAAAATAATATAAATAATTTATATTTCAATACGATTAAATTGTGGATTTATATCTCGTTTTATACTTTAACCCTAATGAGAAATTACTTATAAGATCTATGTTACAATGTTGAGAACGTAACCATGTGCGATTGAGCATGAAGTCAAGTTTGACTAGAACGGATTGAGCTTTGGGGTATAGTATTTTATTGAGAAGCCAGATTCATTTAGGACTACTTACAAGTGATCAGACTTTATGAAGATTATGCAATTAAAGGACATGAGCTTATTATGCTATTGCGATTATAAGGTAATGGTTAGAGGTGTGATCTTTGTGTTATAAACCAAATTGATTGAGCAATTGTGTACTTCAAATTAAGGGTTTCTATGGATTAACAGTGAGTTTGGAAATTTGAGCTGAAGAGTATGCTTTGTGATAAGCTTAAGGAATTTGAATTTTCCCTAAAGTTTAATTTGTACTCGGGTGCGGTTAAGAGTGTAGAAACTTATATAATACTATGTTTAAAATTGTTTTTCAAAGCATCACGTATACGGAATTTGTGAAAAGTTATGAGTAATTCAATTTGATCTTTAAGCGAATATATTGAATTTTGTATAAGTATGGTTTGTGCCAAGATTTTTAATTGTGTTTACTTCAGATGTAATTTGGTTTTTGATACAAGCCTTTGAAGAATTATATTATTATATTGCTTAAATTTGTTAAATTAGCTTTCAAATTGTTTTAGTGGGGAAGAAGCCGTTAACAACGGCCATGAACAACACTTGTGTATTTGTGTGTGATCTGTGTAAATGCACATCTGTGCATCTGTGTAAATGTACATATGTACATCTGTGTGGGGACATGTCCTAAAAGTCTTGCAAGCATGTGTATGTGTATGTGTGTGGGGTGACGACCCCTAAAAGTATAGAGGTTGTGGTTGAACAACCCCTCTCTATTCGTGTTCTCTTCCCCCATTTAGTATATGAGTTTTAAAGACAAAATATGTTCGATTTTGCTAGAATAAGCAAATATTGTGGAAGAATTGAAATGTGTGTGTGTTTTGAAATATCAAACTTATATTGTATGCAGAATTCTAAGTATGCTTTTGATATGTTATCTATTTTTCATAAAAACAGTTTATGGAAGTAGTATAATTATAGCGATTGAATTTGGAAATTTGTCGTGATGAATCAAAGATGGAGTCCTAGTACTTTTTTTTTTAAAAGAAATATATTCAAGAGAATCACATCTTGGTGTGAGAAGTAAGACATAGAGAATGTGAATATACATTATGATGAATATTACTCTTGGAGCAATACTAGAATTTATGTTAGATTATATGAGAATCATGAGAATTGGGTTAAGAAACTAAGTTGGATATTCTGTAAGGTGTATAATAGGTACCAATCTTCGTAAGTGTTATATGAATTGGTGGATGTTATGAGTAATACAATCTTCAAAATATGTGAGCATAAGTCAATAGTCTTGCCTTGTTTATTGATCAAATTTGTAAGTTTTTATTCAAAGTTTTCATGTGAAATTCTTAAAGTTATTGCACTTTGGTTACCGAGCTTAACTTAAAGTACAATTTTATTCGTATCGAACTAATTTTAAGTTTGAAATAAGTAAATCATGATATTATGTTTTTAGCTGCTAAATTGAGTTTCAGGTTGGACAATATGTACTCAGTTTTCCTGACTTTGTTCTTTGAACCTGTCCTAGTGGGGCAGAGTCCTATTTAGTGATTTTGCAAGTTTAGTAAACATAAAGTTGAATCAAGGATCGTGAATGGAAAAGAGAAGTGCTAGCGGGGTTGTATGAATAAGGTTGTGATAGTTTTATTTCGAGTATTTTGTAGTTAATTATGAGAGTTGATGACGAGACTATTTTAATTCCTTGTGGATTAAGATTTAAGTTTTATTAATGTCTAATAAGTCATTCTAAATAGCAGCTCCTTAAGTGTGGGCTGTTACAGGTGGTATCAGAGCCAAGGTTGATTTTGGGTTTGCTATGATCTCCATATCATAGCATATGAATTGAAAATGGGTGTATTGGATTGATTAAAGAGTTATTGGGTATGTGATTAATTTGGGATATTAAGCTCAAAGTCTTAACCAATAAGTCGAGAATTGAAAGGAAAATTTGAAGTGATGATAGTTGGCTTGTGAAATACCTTAGAGATATGGAGATTGGAAATAAGCTAAAATATATATTTTGGGAGTTGGTGAACCTCCATTTAACCTGTGGAAAGAAGTGTCGAGGATTTAAGATATTAGTGTGGTTATGCATTTGGAAATGAGGGATTGAGGATTTAAATTTCATTGCTTGTTTGAATTATTAGAATTAGATTCTGCAATAGATTGTTTGATCTGGGCAATTAGAGTTTTCTCTTTCCTCATCTCCAGATCGAGGTTTCAACTTGTCGTCATTATCAATCTATCTAGTCTATTCCTCTCAAATCGAAATGAGTATAGTATCATGCATTAGTATCCAATACATCTATTGTTGCTTAAAATCCAATACCCATATTCGACTCATATCTGTCAAGCAAATCGAGTCATCTTAGCTTACTTTCTACCCTGTGATTTCAAGACAATATGTTTTTTTTCAAATGATTCAAAGCTTGTATTTTGAAGTTTCGAGGACGAAACTTATTTTAAGGGTGGTAAAATATAATAGCCCAAAATTTTAAGCAGCTTATAAATAATTGTTAAGTTTATTTTATTAGCTAAATTACATATTAATATTTCCCATTAAATGTGTTTAAGGAAAATAAAACAAATAAATAAATAAACTATTTTCCTATATAATTGATAATGTACTTTACTCTTTTAATTTAATCAAAATAATGAGCCAAGTCAAAACTTAATTTTTCTTTTCTCATTTTCTCTCTCTATACTTGTCATTTGGGAGGAATGCCAACACACTACCATATCCTTGTTGTCAAGTTTGTATTGTGCCAAGCTAACCCCCATTTCAATTAGTTTCCTTCTATTTTCTGTAAGTTGGAGCCACCACCACCTTTAAGGAAGAAGAACCCATGTCCTATTCTAGTCCCTTTAGCTTGGTTTTTTTTTTTCAGTCACAATATTTGTTTCCTCCAATTACACCATCTTCCATTTTATATTTTCTCATGCTTTCTTCATTAAAGTTGAAGATATCTTCGAGATACTCAGTTTAGGATCAAAAATCACTCAATTCGGAATTGTATCCTAAGAGCTATGCTCTCTACTAACTCACTGTTGATGCAACCTGTTTATGTTGCTGCTGCTTCTGTTTCGTGAAATTACTACAACATGCGTTCAGATTTTACCAATAGTTTCTTCACAAAAGTTGTAGCCTTTGAAAAGTTAACCAACTTAGGCTCAAGAATCACTCAATTCGGAATCCTGAGCTAGGAGATACGGTCTTCCGAAACTCACAGATGTTGCTGCCAACGTGTTATTGCTATTGCTCTTAATTTCGTCCTTGTTAGTTCTCACTTCCACCGCTTCTTAATTGCGTTGTTAGCTTCTCAATGAAAAGGATGGTGATGGAGTAAAGTTAAGGAATTCAAATGGAGTTGATAATCGGGGAAGCTTGATGGCATGTACTCTTGAAAATTATTTGCGGAAGTGATGTTGATTAAGGTACACATTGTCCATCCATTTTTTCTAAAAGTTGGCTTTTGTTTCCTGGATTTTAAAAATTATATGATTCACATTTAAGAATAAAATTTTGATTTATGTTCAAGTACTATGTTGTTGTGATTTGGAATTTGAGATTTTGGAAATAAAGTATGAAATGTACATTTATTTTAACATTTCAAAGAACTTCCTATTTTGATTTCAAATGTGAAATATATGATTGATATGAATGTGCGAATTGTGAAGGCTTGAGTGTGAGATTTGTGAAAAGTAACGTGTGTCTTGGTATATAATCGGTGTCAGATTTTGTTGAAAATAGTTATGCCTATATAAGAATGATATGGGTTGTGAAGTTACTAGTCATTTGCATTGCGGAAAGCTATGGGCAAGCCTATGCTAGTGTAATTATGTTGGTATGTTTGATAAATAGTGTTTGAGCCTCTTTCTAAGTATTCGAGCTATGGCGTGACAAATTTTGAAATAACCTACGGAGTACATGATTAGAAAATTATAAGTATGTGACTCATATATATTGACCTATTTTTGGGATTAATAAGGTTTATCAAGAATTACCAGTTGACCCATACGTGAGAGATAGATTTCTTTTGTACTCTTTGTTTTCTTGAACCATTATTTGAGCCATAAAATTTTATAACAAGATCTACAAATTATTTTTATGAGACTATTATTTTCTTTATTTATGTTATGATTAAAGTTATCGCTAAACGGTGATTTCACCAATATACCAGTTATTGTATGATTTTAGTTCGAGTATGACGAAAATGATTGGTTACAACGAAAAACACTTTTGAAATAAGTTTTATGATTTGAGTAATCATAGGAAGTAAACTAATTGATCTTCTAGAATCTAGTTTTTGAACTACTCAACATATTATGTATTTTAATTAATTACTTGATTTTCCAAATTATGAAGTATGACCTATATTTAGCAAGATATCCTTTATTGAGTTGGGAAGCTCAACATTTTATTAAATTATTTCGTTTGAGATCTTTATATGGTTTTCTATAAAGAGTATATTTGAAATTGAAAGACCAAGATTATTCTTGAAAAAGATAAAATAATATAAATAATTTATATTTCAATACGATTAAATTGTGGATTTATATATCGTTTTATACTTTAACCCTAATGAGAAATTACTTATAAGATCTATGTTACAATGTTGAGAACGTAACCATGTGCGATTGAGCATGAAGTCAAGTTTGACTAGAACGGATTGAGCTTTGGGGTATAGTATTTTATTGAGAAGCCAGATTCATTTAGGACTACTTACAAGTGATCAGACTTTATGAAGATTATGCAATTAAAGGACATGAGCTTATTATGCTATTGCGATTATAAGCTAATGGTTAGAGGTGTGATCTTTGTGTTATAAACCAAATTGATTGAGCAATTGTGTACTTCAAATTAAGGGTTTCTATGGATTAACAGTGAGTTTGGAAATTTGAGCTGAAGAGTATGATTTGTGATAAGCTTAAGGAATTTGAATTTTCCCTAAAGTTTAATTTGTACTCGGGTGCGGTTAAGAGTGTAGAAACTTATATAATACTATGTTTAAAATTGTTTTTCAAAGCATCACGTATACGGAATTTGTGAAAAGTTATGAGTAATTCAATTTATTCTTTAAGCGAATATATTGAATTTTGTATAAGTATGGTTTGTGCCAAGATTTTTAATTGTGTTTACTTCAGATGTAATTTGGTTTTTGATACAAGCCTTTGAAGAATTATATTATTATATTGCTTAAATTTGTTAAATTAGCTTTCAAATTGTTTTAGTGGGGAAGAAGCCGTTAACAACGGCCATGAACAACACTTGTGTATTTGTGTGTGATCTGTGTAAATGCACATCTGTGCATCTGTGTAAATGTACATATGTACATCTGTGTGGGGACATGTCCTAAAAGTCTTGCAAGCATGTGTATGTGTATGTGTGTGGGGTGACGACCCCTAAAAGTATAGAGGTTGTGGTTGAACAACCCCTCTCTATTCGTGTTCTCTTCCCCCATTTAGTATATGAGTTTTAAAGACAAAATATGTTCGATTTTGCTAGAATAAGCAAATATTGTGGAAGAATTGAAATGTGTGTGTGTTTTGAAATATCAAACTTATATTGTATGCAGAATTCTAAGTATGCTTTTGATATGTTATCTATTTTTCATAAAAACAGTTTATGGAAGTAGTATAATTATAGTGATTGAATTTGGAAATTTGTCGTGATGAATCAAAGATGGAGTCCTAGTACTTTTTTTTTTAAAAGAAATATATTCAAGAGAATCACATCTTGGTGTGAGAAGTAAGACATAGAGAATGTGAATATACATTATGATGAATATTACTCTTGGAGCAATACTAGAATTTATGTTAGATTATATGAGAATCATGAGAATTGGGTTAAGAAACTAAGTTGGATATTCTGTAAGGTGTATAATAGGTACCAATCTTCGTAAGTGTTATATGAATTGGTGGATGTTATGAGTAATACAATCTTCAAAATATGTGAGCATAAGTCAATAGTCTTGCCTTGTTTATTGATCAAATTTGTAAGTTTTTATTCAAAGTTTTCATGTGAAATTCTTAAAGTTATTGCACTTTGGTTACCGAGCTTAACTTAAAGTACAATTTTATTCGTATCGAACTAATTTTAAGTTTGAAATAAGTAAATCATGATATTATGTTTTTAGCTGCTAAATTGAGTTTCAGGTTGGACAATATGTACTCAGTTTTCCTGACTTTGTTCTTTGAACCTGTCCTGGTGGGGCAGAGTCCTATTTAGTGATTTTGCAAGTTTAGTAAACATAAAGTTGAATCAAGGATCGTGAATGGAAAAGAGAAGTGCTAGCGAGGTTGTATGAATAAGGTTGTGATAGTTTTATTTCGAGTATTTTGTAGTTAATTATGAGAGTTGATGACGAGACTATTTTAATTCCTTGTGGATTAAGATTTAAGTTTTATTAATGTCTAATAAGTCATTCTAAATAGCAGCTCCTTAAGTGTGGGCTGTTACAAAAGGGGACTAAAATAAGCACAAAAGGGGAATAAAACAAACTAAAACAAGAATAAAAAGAGGTAAAGTACTACCTTAAGAGTGACATAAATGTCACTCATCAAAAAGGTGCTAGAAAGGATAGGAGACGGGAACGAAAGAAATGAATTAAAAATTTTATTTCTACCTTGAAGTTTATGTTAAAGAGAAGCGGCTTAGCAATTGAACTCCTATGATATTGGATTACCGCTTGAGGTTCTAACTTTTGTAAAAAGACTCAAATTTGGAAAGAAGGAATTCCTTCCCTCTTACTTGTACGTGAAGAGCAAGGAAAGAGAAAGAGAGATGTCAATTTTGCTCTTAGGGGCATTTCGATCATTTTACATAGTTAGGCAAAATTTCTGAAATTTGGTTGCTATTTTAGGAATTGAGTAAAATAGAAAAGTTTAACTAAAACAAAGTTTTTGAAATAATTACTTATAAAATATAGTTAATATAAATAAATTTTCGATTATGAGTTTATTGTTTAAAATATATCGTAAAAATGTTTAAAATAATGAAATTTAATTTATTTAAAAACGAAATTAAGTTAATAAATATTTTTAATTTTAATAAATCAACTTTAAAAATTCCGGGGTATTACATATACACTCGAAACCGGCATTCAGAAGACATCATCAACACACAAATAAAGCATTTCTTACTTTCTTAGATTTCCGTAGTTGTAGACCTAGCGCTTAGCGTAGCCCCTAGGCTTAGTTGCCTAGCAGTAGCGTAGGGATAGTCTATAGCGTTTCCCTCATGTATTGAAGCACTTCCAGCCGTTTATGTTCTGTGTTTTCCAAACATTCAACCATGGAGGTACATCTCTTCGTAAATTAATATTTGTCCAATTTTTCATTACATATGAATCAATGATATTTGTTTAACTTGCTTGTTGTTTCAGTTAAGCATTTCATTTCACATTAACTTTGTCATATAAAAGTTCTTGTATTTGGCGATTTCCTACAAATTACCCGTTTATCAGTGAGGTCCCTACATTATAAGGTCAGTCATTATTTAAGGAAAGTATCCCTATTTACCCTACAGAATAAGGTGTTAGTGCTTGTATGTGTATAGCGTCTAACGGTCGAATAAAACAAGCGTACGTTAAGTAGAGGAAGATGAGCTAAATCAGCAGAGGTCCACGACAATCATATAGTACCATGTGCATAAAAGAATAAAAGATCAGCTTAAAGATTAATTAGAGACATTTTAAGTATATTTTAATATTGAGTGTTTGAATTAATTGATGTGCATCACCGAGTATGGAGCTAATAGTAATGGGCATAATGGGTACTATAGGTCTATAGTAACTATACTCATGACTTCATGAGCGACTACGGTAGGCGGAACTGCGAAGTCAACGGAAAAATAAAAGGAAAACACCAACGGAAGCATGCTGTTATATTGTTTTATTAGAGCATTTAAAACGATTCCCTGGTACGGAGTATAAAGGTAGAAGACGTCTAAATTATCAAAATAAACTCTTTTAACAAATACTCTCTCCGTTCCTTAATACTTGCACCGGTCACCGGTGAGTTTAATACACTTGAATTGACTTATTAATTAAATAGATGTTAGTTGATAGTGGGGTATTTTTTAATATAGTTAGTGGGAAATGTGTAAGGGGTGAGGAGTGTGAATTTTTAAATGATTTTTTGTACGGAGTAGGGGGTAGGTGGGTTAGTAGGTTAGTGTGAGAAATAAAATAATATTGGTAAAATTTTCCATTTATAGAAGCGGTGTAAATATTAAGGAACGTCTCGAAAAGGAAAGCGGTGCGAGTTTTAAGGGACGGAGGGGGTACTCCCTCTGTCCCGAAATACTTGCATCGTTTTCCTTATAAAACCGTCTCGGATTTTGTGGACCGTTTCTATAATGGTAAACTTTTATTAATATTATATCAACTACTTCATTCACATGTTACTTTGGGGTCTCATGCACCCTACCCCTTACTCGCTTACCCCCTTTGAAAAGTTGTCACATATTCCATATCAATCAATACCTAGTATTTAAAAAGCATAACCATCACCATTTCAATGACACATAATCAATACTATTTTGATAACACGTGTCTCAATTTTATTAATCTTTCTATTTACTTTTTGTTATAAAAAAAATAATGGTCATTCATTATTCTACTTTATTGTCATTAGTTATTACGTAGTATACTACTAATCCCCGTCTCTTTAATTTACTAGAATTGTACTGCATCCATCCAATAATATAGTACACGAAAATTTAGAATATAGTACATTGATAATTGATTTGTATGAGAAAGTGAAATATAATACATGGATAAAGGAATATAGTACATGGAGAAGTTGTGTTGGGTTTTCAGTGCATTTTTAATTAATATAGTACATGGGAAAGTGGAAAACTTAATGGCCAAAAATAGAAACATGATTATAATTTTGGACACTTAAAATAGAATCAGGACTACAAAAACGGGACGGAGGGATTACCAAAAATTAGGATCGATACTCAACTTGATTATGCCTAAACTACCGTCCCCTACTTCATCTTCCCCATTCTTCACCTTCCCATTAACTCTCCAAGCTTAATTATTTTCAATGTCAATTTGATTCAATCCCCAAATCTTCTCCCCTTCTCCTGTAGCATTAATTCAAAATTTAACCTCACTAATAGACTTTTTGACTGATCCATTTTGAAACGGTAGGAGATTATAGGATGCCTTAATTCAACATTTCTATTGTTAATTTTCATGCATGCAATTCAAGCTGTAATACCACCTCCCCCCCCCCCCCCCCATCTCTCTCTAAGCACGTTGTTTTTTATTTTTCTTAAGCACATTGGAAGTATGTTGTATATTTTTCTTGCTTAATTAGTTGCAATTCATTTTGCAGAGAAGGATAATCTTATAATGTATGGTTTCCATGCAAATGATTAAAGGTGGGTAAATCGATTTTGAGACTTTTAGGTGGATTTTATTTGTATATTTTTGTTGTTAGGGGAACTTACAATTAGTTTTAGTTCTCCTATAAGAAAAGTTTTATCAGTATAGTTCAATAGTTAGACTTTGTTAAGTCTTTCCCTTAATTGGATAACATAAGTATAGTCGTAAACTGTAATAGTTGCAAATTTGTTTGGTCTTTGTACAAATGATATGTTATTGGTGGTAATAAGTGATTTAAAGTGGATCTATTTTTTCAGAGAAGATGAACATAAGCAGAAAAAAGTAACGAATAAAAAGACAAGACTTCATATGTTAAAGTTTTAATTATTGTCATTTGGTTTAAACACCTTCTAACACCTACTTAAGAACAATATAACTTCTAAATTCCATTACCCGACCAACATATAACCAGCCCATTCGTCGAACGGGCCCAAATGCTAGTTTATATTAAAAAGATAATCCACTATCAACTACCATATATTTAGTAATAAGTCAATTACTTTGTATTAAATTTTGTGCTGGTCAAATCGGTTCAAATATTCCGGGACGAAGAGAGTATTCCTAATTCCTACATACTCCGTAGTACATACCATACCATTTACGTCGTTTCTGCAAAACAAAAATATACAAAAAGGTTTAACAAAAATGGCGAATAATTGGATTTATGATTTTATTCTATCGAGTTTCCTTTATTGAATTAATTATGAAATCATGTCCAATAAACTCAGTTCAAATCATTTTGAGAAATTTCAAATGAAAGGATCGGTGCGACTTAAGATGAATAATCGTAATTAATTGGAACAACTTTTTTTTCAAATATTTTTTGACATAGGGATTGGAACAAGTTAATATAATAAATAGAAAAAAAAAAAGTATAATTGAAAGAAAACGCAGCTTAATATAATAGTCCAGTAAATGGAAAAAGGACAATAGAGTAAATCCAAAAAAGGGATTTATAAAAGATGTCGGATACACCATACAAGCATAGATCCAAAAAAGCAATAACTATTGAATTCGGCATCGAGTGGGTAATTAGGGGAGTCCGAATAAATAATAGTCAAAATACGCGGCTCTCTTACCCACTTGGTACGACTACTTTCTAACACAGTAACACTCACTCTCTCGGACTCCTCTTGTTATTTAAACAAACTTGGCAGATTCTTATTCCACAATTCACTTATAATTAACTGATGCGAACCTCATAACTCATACACTTGTTCGGTTCTTCCAATATTTTTCAGTTTTCTTTCTTTATTTTTTGAATGGTTGAATTTCTGTGTGCTTCACTTAAAACAACAAATTCATTTTGATCGGAAATTAAAACAAAGAAATTAAAAGTGGTGGAGATCGAACATGGGAAGCAAGCAGCAAACTTCCGGTAACAATCAATCCTTCAATCTTGCTCACGATGTTGCACCCTCCAAATTATATGATGATGATGGCCGTCTCAAGAGAACAGGTTCTTAATTTCTCTACACTTTTCACTTTCTTTTGCCCTCTAATCTTTATAAGTTTATTTCAATTACCCCCAACTCATCAACACAAACACGAACACTAACATCAACACAATACACGACATGACTTAGTGATAAATCAATCTTCTGGTACCTACTAGAGTCTAGAGGTGGATAACTGTTTCAATTTTCAAACATCAACATTGTCTCTTTTCTCAATTTAATATCAGTATAGAAAACCACCTAAAGTGCTTATCCTAATTTTGATCGGAATTAGGATCGGATGATTTTTGTGATACTTTGCCTAATCGGAAAACAGTATTGGACAATGAATTTTTTATAAATAGATATTTTGGAATTGAAATTGAGTTACGTGGCGATCATTATGTGGTTATAGAAATTAGAAATGGTGGTACTCAGGTATTGGTATTGGTATTGGTACTGTTACTGACTTACTGGTACTTAAAAAGTAGAATTTGATAAACATTAATTAATTAACTTTTACAGGGAGTGTATGGACGGCAAGTTCCCATATAATAACAGCTGTGATTGGGTCAGGAGTGTTGTCCTTGGCATGGGCCACGGCCCAGTTAGGATGGATTGCTGGCCCAGTTGTCATGTTGCTGTTCTCCGTTGTCACTTACTACACTTCTGTTCTCCTTGCCGACTGCTACCGCTCCGGCGACTCCGTCTCCGGCAAGAGGAATTACACTTACATGGACGCCGTTCAAGCTAATCTTGGTATTTATATATACTCATTTTAACAGTCAAGCAAAGTAAATAAAAGAAAATTAGTAAAATAATTGAGTTTATTTGTAGGTGGACTTCAAGTGAAAATATGTGGACTAATTCAGTACTTAAACCTGTTTGGAGTTGCAATTGGTTATACAATAGCAGCCTCTATAAGCATGACGTAAGTTTGAGTTTGAGTTTGAATTTGAATTATATAATTAGTTATTAGTATAATTTGGAAGATGGGTGGTGGTTTAAGTGTTTAACATAAGACAATAAACAGGGCTATAAAGAGGTCAAATTGCTTCCATGAGAAAGGAGAAAAAGGAAAGTGCGACATATCAGCAAATCCTTACATGATTCTGTTTGGAATAGCTGAGATATTCTTTTCACAAATCAAAGATTTCGATCAAATATGGTGGCTATCGATAGTTGCAGCGGTCATGTCTTTCACTTATTCCACCATTGGTCTTGGTCTTGGTATCGCTAAAGTGGCTGGTAAGTAATAATACATTTCATTTTTGTCAAATAACTTTTTTGACTCATATATATTCATATTAATTTATTCAATTCTTTCCGGTCATTTAGTAAACGGAAAAGTGATGGGCAGTATGACGGGTATTAGCATTGGTGTGGTCACTGAAACTGATAAAGTATGGAGGAGCTTCCAAGCACTTGGTGATATTGCATTTGCCTATTCTTACTCCATGATTCTCATTGAAATACAGGTACCGGAGTACTTACCTATGTATTCGTATTTGTATTTGTATTTGTATTTGTATTCGTATTTGTATTCGTATTCCATTCTTGATTGTATTTGTGTAGGACACAGTGAGGTCACCCCCAGCAGAATCAAAGACAATGAGGAAGGCTACACTAATAAGTGTAGTAGTAACAACCGCTTTCTACTTGTTGTGTGGGTGCTTCGGCTATGCAGCATTTGGGGATTTATCTCCCGGAAATCTGCTAACCGGGTTTGGATTCTACAACCCATATTGGCTAGTAGACATAGCCAATGCTGCCATCGTAATTCATCTAGTTGGGGCGTACCAAGTTTACTGTCAGCCACTCTATGCTTTCATTGAGAAAATAGCCATTCAGACCTACCCTCACAGTGACTTCATCAACAAGGATATCAAAATTCCCCTTCCTATGTGTCTGTCAAAAAAACCTTACAACCTAAACCTATTCCGCTTAATTTGGAGGACTGTGTTTGTGATAATTACAACTGTAATCTCAATGCTCTTACCCTTCTTCAATGATGTAGTAGGATTGCTTGGAGCACTCGGGTTTTGGCCATTGACAGTATACTTTCCTGTGGAGATGTATATATCCCAGAAGAAAATACCCAAATGGACTACAAAATGGGTTTCCCTTCAGATTTTAAGTGCTGCTTGTCTCATTATCACCATCGCTGCAGCTGCTGGATCTATTGCCGGGGTGGCTATTGATCTTAAGTCTTATAAGCCTTTCAAGACCACTTATTGATTCATTCTTTTAAGACTACTTAATACTTACAATATTACAATTTTACAATTACAATTTACAATTTACAATTTACAATTTACAATTTACAGGGGCTCTCTGCTTTTATGTTGATTATTGTATGTACGTAGCTGCTTTATCTTACAACTAGATGGATGTAACCTTTTTCATCTGTAGCTCTTATTCCATTTCTTAATTTCAGGGCGACATTGGAACATATTATTGAATGCTTAATTCATATCTTCTCTTTTCTTATTCAATCATAAAATCAATAATCTTCTTTGCTTTTAGACTCCACACCCCAAACCCATCCCATCCCATAGAGTCTACACGGTCAACTTTTCTTTCTATTACCCGTCCAATTACTTTTCAAAATAAAATATGGAAAATTTTAAAATTACCAACTTATAAAGTCCACTTTTTCAAACTTACCACCTTATAAAATTTTAATTTTAAATTACTTCCTTATAAAATCACAAACTTTTAAAGTTACCACCTGTTAACGGATTCTGTCAATTTTTCTGTTAGTAGGCCCACTTTTGGGTTTATTTATGTTTTCCCTCCAAAACTTCCACGACTTTACCTTCTTTATAACACAATCGCTCATTCTCCCTCCTTGTTCCTCCTTCTTCTTCAATTTTCACCCAAATCCAATCATTTACAGAACCAAGCTTAAAGAGAAATTATGGGTTGGAAATGGAACACAGGAACAAATCGAACATGACAAGGTCAAGAAAACAGGTTCAATATTAAGAGTGGTTAATTACCACTTTCCCAGATTGATAGTTCAGTAGGAACACTTGACAAGAGGGGGGGTGAATTGTTTCTTGGGAACTTGGGTAAGTTTCTTGCGGAATTTAAACAATAAAGAGACTGAGAATAATGAGCGAAGAAAGATATAAAATGGAGGAACCTTCTTGACCCTAATCAAGAAGAACCTCACTACTCTTTTGTATTAATGCAATAACTCTATTACAAATACACTCTTTAACCCGAGTTCCTCTCGAACACGAGTTCCCCACAGCAATCCCCTTTGATTACTGTGCTCCTCTTTCTCTCTCTGACTTAACTCTAAGTCGCTCCTTTTCTCTTTGACTTAACTCTAAGTCGCTCTGTTTCTCTTTGACTTAACTCTAAGTCAATTAAGGATCACTCAACCCTTAAACCCAAAATACAATTTGATATAAAACTCTAGTACGTAATAAAGCTCAAAGCAATAAGGAACTCAAGGGACACTCTTTTGAAAACTGATTCTCTTTTAAAACGTTTAAGCTCTTAAAATATATTTTGCAAAGATCAGTTGTGTGTCTTGAAAAGCTAAAACTCTTCTCCTTTTATAGGAGAGTTTTACTTAGGCTTTGGTACCCATGTTTCCCTCAACCACCCACTAGCAGTTACTGCCCAGTAACATGGGCATAGTTGGAGAGAAACAAGGGAGACCAAATCAAAACACTAAATGTACGTTGAACAGAAATACGTGGGGAGAGTTTCAAGGAACGTGGAAAAACTTTTACTTGAGAAACAATGGGGAGTAAATCAGAATCCTATGTTTCATTTATTAATTAAATACATTTTATTTATTAAAAAGATTTTCCAAGTTAAAACTCTTTTATAATTACAGTTAACATATTTCATTTAAAACGTACCAAAATACTATGTCCCTTTCATACCAAATTACTTATAAACTTTATTAAATACTTACATAAATCCTAAAACATAAACTCATATGTTGTAGTCTTCATGTTGCACCTTTAGAAGCTTCACTCGAAGACTTCCCGATTTGTTCCTTCTCTGGAACGCCGAAGATCCACATAATATATGAGGATCTCGCCTTAGGAACTCGCCTAAGGATCTCGCCTTGCATAATGATTATTTCTTCAATGTAGTGTCTGACATGGATCAATTACTTGCTTATATTCCACGTTGCTTAGTTTATCCAACTCAGGATCTCCTTAACTTAGCATTATCCCTCTAAGGATCTCGGAACCTATTATGCAACATATCTTAACCAATTGTCAGGAGTTTGCTTTGTCATCATCAAAACTTTAGGATCAACAATATTCCCCCTTTTTGGTGATGACAACAAAAGCAAACTTTCACTAAATGCAGCAATAATCAATTAGCATAAATATAAAGCAATAAACTAAATAAACTAAATAAATTATTTTTATAAAAATTAATCTAAACTTCCTAAATGAAATTAAGGAAAATTTAAAATTAATTTTAATAAACGAAAATAAAATTAGAAACGAGAAATAAAATTTTTTATAAACTTACATCGAGAAGAGAGTAGTGAGACGGATTCAAGTGATCAATTTTAAGTTAAGTTTGCATTCATTTCCCCCTGTTGGCATTAACAAAAAGTAGAAATACACAATACTAATATATACCGATTAGAGCGCCCTCCGATCAACGGTTGGCAAACTAAGTTAGCCTCAAAGTTAAGTTCCAACGTACTAAATTCGAATATAAAACATAATAATAACAAGCCAAGTTTTTAGAGATACGATCTTTTAGGAGTTCCACAGAAATAAAGGAAGAAAAATTGTACGTTTCCCAACAGATGGTTACATACCAAAAAGAAATAAAAAAAATAAAAAAAATTCCAAAAAAAATCAAAAGCATAATGTAACACAAAAGCTAGGATCAGGGAAGATGGTTTGGGTATGTAGCAAGTTTAGGTTGGTCCTTTCTCAACTGCATATCAATCCACACCCTGTCTCAATTTCTACTGCCTCCATTAAGTCTCCCACCTTCTCATCATTATTCTCATTATCAAAAGATATATCAACTACCATTCTAATCTTTTTTTTTTTTTTTTTTTTTTTTTTTTTTTTTTTTGTAACGACATCCCTTTAATAAGAAATCATAACCCACCATATCATACAACGAATTCCTCAGTATATTTGTCGCACCCAATCTGATTAATTACCAAATGTGCATCCTCAACCGAAGGAACACGGAACGAGGTAACTTCCCCCTTAGAACAATCCGCCTTATTTCTTTTTCGTTTTTCTCTCTTTTTTTTTTTTTTTTTTTTTTTTTTTTTTTGTCGAACAGAAACACAGGGGGTTGTTGGGGGGTTTGATCTGGGCGGGTGGACGGGTTGGTTCGCAGTCGGGTCTGGGCGGTGTTTGTGTTCGCGAACGGGTCTGATATCATGGTTTGCGTTCGCGAAGGCGGAGCAAGGGTTGTAGTCGCGGAGGGTTCGGTGTTTAGGGGAAGGGTGTGAGGCTCGCGGGTGGGATGGAGTGGGGTGGTGTCGCGATTTGGTCGAGTGGAGGAGGGGGATTCGCGGCTGGGAGGGCGGCTGGGAGGGCGAGGAGGGTGGTGTCGCGACTGGGTTGTGTGATGGTTGGGCCGTCGACGGTATTGTCGTTGGTTGAGTCGGCCGGTTTGCTGTCGCCGGCGGTTGCTTGTAGCCGGCCGCCGCCCATGGTGGTTAGGTTTTCAGATTTTGAAATTTGAAAATCTAGGGTTTCAGATTGGGGATTTTCATTGTTAGTGTTTGAATTTGGGGATTTTTAATTTGTGGTGGCTTTGGGTATGAGATCCATAGGAGTGATCCATTAGCTTTTAATTTTGGAAAAATAAAATTTAATGGAATAAAAAATTATGGATATATAAAAGAAAAAAATAAAAATAATTTGTGGAAAAATAAAAGATAGGAAAAAATTGTAACATAAAAAATATATCCATGATCCTTATATTTTAGTGGAACTGTTTGAATTACGTATCTCATATTACTGACTAATTAAATACACATTTTAATTCTAAATTTTTGGTTGTTCCTTAACAATGGTAAACTTTAGTTATGCTTTACGCACATGTATTTATAATGGTATACAGTAGTAATGCATAAATCTAAAAGAGTCATACCTCATGAGGATCTGTCAGCTTCCTTATCTTATTTTGATCATCCCGAGTTCCATTCTCATTTTCTCATGCTTCTCTCTGCTTAAAGGTTTAGTCATAATATCTGCAATTTGATTCTCAGTTTGACAAAAGTCCAACTTGATTAAACCTTTTTCAACATTATCCTTAAGAAAGTGATGCCTAATATGAATATGCTTAACCCGGGAATGATGTACCGGATCCTTAGAAATGCAGATTGCACTAGTGTTATCACAATAAATAGGAACACAATCATATATGATCCCAAAATCCCTTAACTGTTGCTTTATCCACAGTATTTGAGAGCAACATGCAGCAGCTGCTACATATTCAGCTTCTGCTGTGGATAAGGCAACGGTATTCTGTTTCTTGGAACCCCAAGAAACCATGCAAGATCCTAGGAATTGAACCATACCTGATGTGCTCTTTCGGTTTACTAAATCGCCTGCATAATCTGCATCTGCATATCCTTTTAAATCGAAAGTTCCACTTCTTGGATAAAACAGACATAGATCGTCTGTTCCTTTGAGGTATCTGAATATCCTCTTCACTGCAGTCATGTGGGACTCCTTTGGGTTTGATTGAAATCTTGCACATAACCCAACACTGAATGATATGTCTGGTCTGCTTGCGGTTAGGTATAGCAGAGATCCAATCATTCCTCTGTACGTCGTTTGATTCACACTTTTTCCTGTGGGATCCTCATCTAGTCTTGTGGCTGTTCCCATGGGAGTGTGATTTGTTTTCACTGAATCTAGCTCGTACTTTTTGAGGAGTTCCTTCACATATTTTTGTTGGTGGATCATAATTCCTTCCTTAGTTTGTTTGATTTGCAAACCAAGAAAGAAATTGAGTTCCCCCATCATACTCATTTCAAACTCACTGCACATTAAATTAGCAAAATCCTTGCACAAATTTTCGTTAGTAGCACCAAATAATATATCATCGACATAAATTTGTACAACCAATAAGTCAGATCCTTTTGATTTTAAAAATAGAGTTTTATCGATTCTTCCACGTTTAAAATCATTTTGTAGAAGAAACTTTGATAATCTCTCGTACCACGATCTAGGAGCTTGCTTTAACCCATAAAGAGCTTTATCAAGCTTATAGATGTGGTTCGGAAATTTGGGATTCTCAAAACCAGGGGGTTGTTCCACATAGACGTCTTCCTCAAGAAAACCATTTAAGAAAGCACATTTGACGTCCATCTGATACAACTTGAATCCCATAAAGGCTGCAAAAGCAATTAGAATACGAATAGCTTCTAATCTAGCAACAGGAGCAAAGGTTTCTTCGAAATCAATACCTTCCTGTTGATTGTAGCCCTTGACTACTAACCTTGCCTTGTTCCTGATGATTGTAGTATGTTCATCGAGCTTGTTCCTGAACACCCACTTTAGTCCTATGACTTTCTGATTCTTTGGTTTGGGTTCCAGATGCCATACCTTGTTCCTTTGGAACTCATTTAACTCATCTTGCATGGCAGTGATCCAATCAGCATCTTCCAAAGCTTCGGTGTGGTTCCTTGGCTCGATTGTGGAGAGGAACGCATGAAAAGCACAGAAGTTCCTTAGTTGAGACCTTGTTTGAGTTCCTTTCCTAATATCACTGATAATCAGATCCATTGGGTGAGAACTTTGATGTTTCCAGGGCTTAGGTTGAAATTGTGCCACTGGAACATCTAAGGTCTCCTTAGTTCCTTCTGTTTCCTGAGATCCTTGTTCCTCTGCATCAGAGGTCTCTTGATCTTCTTCTGGTTCCTCAGAATCGTCATCTTCTGGTTCCTCAGGATCAGGGGTTCTTCTTCCAGGAACTCCTTGGTTAGTAGCAGTTTCTTGTGTTTGTGGATCTGCTATTCCATTTTGCTTTCTTCCAGGAGAGATTTCCTCATCATAATCTGTAAAAGGAGTTAATCCAATTTCGAAATCTTCCTGTTCCTGAATCTCATCAACATTGTTAGCTTCATCAAATATTATATGTACACTCTCTTCAATACACATCGACCTTTTATTATAAACTCTATATGCTTTACTGTTTAAGGCGTATCCTAGGAACACGGCCTCATCACTTCTTTCATCGAATTTCCCTAAGTTCCTTTTGCCATTGTTGTGAACAAAGCATTTACACCCAAAGGCTCTAAAGTAAGAGATATTGGGTTTGTTTCCTTTTAATAACTCATAGGGAGTCTTGTTTAAAATGGCCCTGATCATTACTCTATTAACAATGTAGCAAGCTGTGTTTACTGCTTCAGCCCAGAAGTTCCTTGGTAAGGAACTGGCAATTAACATGGTTCTAGCCATGTCTTCCAAGGTTCTATTTTTCCTTTCAACGACTCCATTTTGTTGTGGAGTCCTAGGTGCAGAAAAGTTGTGATCCATACCTTGTTCCTTGCAGTATTCATCAAACTTGTGATTCTCGAATTCAGTTCCATGATCTGACCTTATATGTATTAGCTGACGTCCTGTGGATCTTTGTATTCTCTTAGCAAAAGCAACAAATTCATTAAACGTTTCATCTTTACTTGCTAAGAAAATAACCCAGGTAAATCGAGAAAAATCGTCAACAATAACCAAGACATAGCGTTTTCCACTTCTACTTTGAATTCTCATAGGTCCACACAAATCCATATGAATGAGTTCCAATGGTTTAGTTGTGCTGACCATTTTCTTAGGCTTGAAAGAGCTCCTGACATGCTTTCCTTTGGCACATGCTTCACAAACTTTGTCTTTAAGGAACTTGATGGAAGGTAAACCTCTCACTAGTTCCTTTGATCTCAGTTTGTCAAGCAAAGAAAAGCTAGCATGTCCGAATCTCTTGTGCCATAGAAGTGGATCCTCCTCAATAACACTAAGACAAGTTAAGTTGTTCCTTGGAACTTTGTTGAGATCCACAGTATATGTGTTCCCTTTGCGAGTTCCTTCCAAGATAACTTCCTTACTGTTATTGTTAATAATTCGACAACTTTCTGAAGTAAAGCTTACCGAGTTTCCTTTGTCACAGAATTGTGAAATACTAAGCAGACTGTGCATTAAACCTTTTACCAGGAACACATTATCAATTGAATGGGAACTTGACCTTCCTACTTTTCCAATGGCGATGATTTCACCTTTCTTGTTGTCTCCAAAGGTCACAGTTCCTCCGTTGTAGGCCTCTAGTGAGAGAAATTTGGTTTTATCTCCTGTCATGTGCTTGGAACACCCGCTATCAAGATACCACGAGTTGTTCCCCCTCACTAGGACCTTCAATATTATCAATTGTTAGATACAGGAACTCGGGTTTCCTCGAGTTCCATTTCTACTAAAGGTTCATCTTTCTTAATCCATATCTTCTTGACAATGTTCTGGTTTTTATTGAACAGTTCCTTCTTTTTGGAACACTCAGTCACAACATGATCACCAGTACCACAAAATGAACAAACTTTGACA
The DNA here is from genome assembly GCF_020520425.1 of Spinacia oleracea. Taxonomy (NCBI): domain Eukaryota; kingdom Viridiplantae; phylum Streptophyta; class Magnoliopsida; order Caryophyllales; family Amaranthaceae; genus Spinacia; species Spinacia oleracea. The sequence continues at coordinate 126,542,051 of NC_079491.1, forward strand.
CTAGGCAGTTCCACATAATTTTTCTTTTTACCATTGTTCCTTTTATAGTAAAAACCTAGGCCTTCAGTTCTCTTAGATTGAGCCTTCTCAATCCACTTAGGCGTGATTCTAGGAGATTGTTTATGTGCATTTGCTAAGGCTAGTTCCTTGGTTAATTTCTCCTTTTGTTCCTTTACTGTGACCAACTCACTGTTTAAGTTTTCCAAATCAACGTTAAAGACCCCCATGCTAATCTCAGTGGACTTGCTAGGATCTAGGCTTAAATTAAACAGTTTATATTGACTGAGTTCCACTTTGAGAAGAATGTTTTCATTTTTGACTCTCTCAAAGGAGTTTTGAAGAGCAGTGTTTCTATCAAGCAAGTCAAAGAACCTACCCTGTACATCAGATCTAACATTATTAAGGTAGGTCATGTGTCCCTTGGTGAGTTCCAAGGCTTTGTCACTTTGAGCCTTTATTACATTGAGCTTTTTAAAGTTATCTAGAGTTTCTATCAATAATTCCACTAACTTATTTTTAGACAGAGATTGAAGAGTTGAGGAACTTACTTCTTTTGATGGATCTTGGGTTGTTCCATCAATCTTTGCCATAAGACAAAGGTTTGCTGTTTCTTCATTTTGTTGATCCTCATCTTCTTCCGAGTCAGTAGCATCTCCCCAAGCTGCGATCATAGCCTTCTTGAAGTTGGGTTTGGCAAAGGTTGATTTGTTGAATCTTTCCTTGGACAGATCCTTTCCCTTGCCTTTCCCTTTTTCATTTTCCCACTGAGGGCAGTCTTTGATTAGATGGTCTGATTCTCCGCACTTGAAACATCCTTGGTCAGGCTTGGAACCGCTTGGTTTTCTCATTGAGTTCCTTCCTCTTAGATTTCCAGGTTTAGAGTTCCTGTAAAATCTTTTCATTCTTCTGACCAACATGGCAGCTTCTTCTTCATCAGGATCCGAGTCCTCCTGTTCCTCAGCCTTAAGAGCAAGGCCTCGATTCTTGGGATTCTCAGGAACAGCTGCTCCTAGATGTAATTCATGCGTCATCAAGGATCCCGCCAATTGTTCAATGTTGAATTTGGTGAAATCCTTTGTTTCGAACAATGCCGTGACCTTGGTTCTCCATCTATCATCCTGTGGCATGCTCCTTAGGATCTTCCTAACCTGTTCATCAGAGGGAATATTTCTTCCAAGAGAAACTAGTTCATTAGTGATATTAGTGAAACGAGTAAACATTTCCTGTATTGTTTCTCTTGGTTGCATTTCAAAACGTTCATATTTAGACATTAATAAATCAATTTTTGAACGTTTGACCTCATTAGTTCCTTCATGAGTTATTTGAAGGAGATCCCAGATTTGCTTTGCGCTCTTGCACCCCATAACTCTGTTATGTTCATGAGGTCCAAGGCCGCAATGCAAGATTTTCACAGCCATTGCGTTGATTTCGAATTTCTCAAAATCTTCCTTAGTAAAATCAGACATGGGTTTAGGAACTACCTCATTTTGAGCATTGGTCATTGTTACCTCGAAATCGCCGACTTCTATGACTCGCCAGACTTGATAATTCTCTGCCTTGATGTAGATCTCCATCCTGTTCTTCCAGTAGGTGTAGAATTTTCCGTTGAACATTGGAGGTCTTTGAGTGGAATAACCTTCCTCGAGTTTCTCGTAAGCGTTCATACTTTCCAGGAACTTTTTCTCAACAGGGTTTCCTGTATTTTTGTGAGATCCCGCTCTGATACCAACTGATAGTTCAGTAGGAACACTTGACAAGAGGGGGGGTGAATTGTTTCTTGGGAACTTGGGTAAGTTTCTTGCGGAATTTAAACAATAAAGAGACTGAGAATAATGAGCGAAGAAAGATATAAAATGGAGGAACCTTCTTGACCCTAATCAAGAAGAACCTCACTACTCTTTTGTATTAATGCAATAACTCTATTACAAATACACTCTTTAACCCGAGTTCCTCTCGAACACGAGTTCCCCACAGCAATCCCCTTTGATTACTGTGCTCCTCTTTCTCTCTCTGACTTAACTCTAAGTCGCTCCTTTTCTCTTTGACTTAACTCTAAGTCGCTCTGTTTCTCTTTGACTTAACTCTAAGTCAATTAAGGATCACTCAACCCTTAAACCCAAAATACAATTTGATATAAAACTCTAGTACGTAATAAAGCTCAAAGCAATAAGGAACTCAAGGGACACTCTTTTGAAAACTGATTCTCTTTTAAAACGTTTAAGCTCTTAAAATATATTTTGCAAAGATCAGTTGTGTGTCTTGAAAAGCTAAAACTCTTCTCCTTTTATAGGAGAGTTTTACTTAGGGTTTGGTACCCATGTTTCCCTCAACCACCCACTAGCAGTTACTGCTCAGTAACATGGGCATAGTTGGAGAGAAACAAGGGAGACCAAATCAAAACACTAAATGTACGTTGAACAGAAATACGTGGGGAGAGTTTCAAGGAACGTGGAAAAACTTTTACTTGAGAAACAATGGGGAGTAAATCAGAATCCTATGTTTCATTTATTAATTAAATACATTTTATTTATTAAAAAGATTTTCCAAGTTAAAACTCTTTTATAATTACAGTTAACATATTTCATTTAAAACGTACCAAAATACTATGTCCCTTTCATACCAAATTACTTATAAACTTTATTAAATACTTACATAAATCCTAAAACATAAACTCATATGTTGTAGTCTTCATGTTGCACCTTTAGAAGCTTCACTCGAAGACTTCCCGATTTGTTCCTTCTCTGGAACGCCGAAGATCCACATAATATATGAGGATCTCGCCTTAGGAACTCGCCTAAGGATCTCGCCTTGCATAATGATTATTTCTTCAATGTAGTGTCTGACATGGATCAATTACTTGCTTATATTCCACGTTGCTTAGTTTATCCAACTCAGGATCTCCTTAACTTAGCATTATCCCTCTAAGGATCTCGGAACCTATTATGCAACATATCTTAACCAATTGTCAGGAGTTTGCTTTGTCATCATCAAAACTTTAGGATCAACACAGATAGAGTTCTTTCCAAGGTGAAACAATTGTCGACATTCCATATGTTAACTGTACGATCAGAGGATGCAGATGCCAAATATCTGAGGAAATAAAATTTAATCAGCATATAAACAGAATTATGCTCAAAAGAAACACTACATGTTGGGTTTCAACTGAGGAACAAGGCACCCTAGAACACGAGCAACTACGATACACATTGGCAATGAAGACGTATGACATTAAAATTTCCTTTAAGGATATATAAATGCCCAATGAGTTAATTGATAAAAGACAAATAAGCAAAGAGAAAAGTGTGAAACCAGTTTTAAAATTTTAAGTTTGAAGCTTATGATTCTTTCTCCATGATAATTCATTCTCCTTCCCGACTAAACATATAAGGATTTAGATTTAACTATCATTTCCCCTCACCCTTTTCTATTCCTTTCTGTAAGATCAATAGAAACAATATATACTTAGTTTTTTTTTTTTTTTTTTTTTTTTTTTTTTTTTTTTCTGTAGCCATTTCTGAATGTAGCCTTTCATATCTTGTTTATGAAGTCGTAGAAGTTTTGGAGGGAAAACATCCATAAAATATCACTAATATCATTTTATAGGGAGATTTCAAGCAAAAGTGTTACAAAAAGTCAAAAAACAATATGAAATACGCCCTATTTATCCATATTCACAATCTATCGTCCACATCAACAAGCATTTACAAAAAAGAAAAATTCACGCCAACGGAGTTGGCCATCTTATTGTTCATGACTAAATTATCAATTCAATTGACGATGTCCTCATAGTTAAAAAAAAATTGAAAATTCAATTCATTAACCATTATAGTACATTGCAAAGTGAATTGCGAGTTAGAGATAACTCATTAAAAAAAAGGTAGTTTGATTTTCTTAATGAGGTGGGCAGTAGATTGAGAATTTTATGAGAGCATATATTGGAATTTTTACATCTTCTAGCATTTTAGCCTTGGATGACATCTTCTAGCATTAGCATTGACGGGGGTGGTATAAAGTAAAGCTTCAAAAGATACTGCATTTTTTCAGTTTTAGTTTCATCCAAGGCCAGTTAATTTCAAGAAATTGCAATCAGATTCAATAAATTTCAATAACTTCGGTTTAATTCAGTTAAGAAAATTTCACATAAAGATAACACACACTAGGGAGTACTATGTATGTTTTGGTCAACGAGTCAAAAATCCATCGAAAAATAAGCGTGCATATTACACCTTTGTTTAATCTCGTTCTGTTTTTGTATTTTCTACTAGTACGGCTCCATTACATTCATCCGATTTTGATTGGAGTCGAAGCTAAGGCCCTTGCGTTGGCGGTGAAGTTAGGGAGAAGATGCAACATTGAGGGTGCTATAGTAGAGTCCGTTGGGGCCTAAATGAGTAATCACACCTAGGGGTGTCAAATTGGGTCATCGGATCGGTTTCGGATCGGTTATAAACGGTTCGGGTTCTGTCGAAATCGGATAATGTCGGGTGAATGTTTCTATCCGGGTCAATTCGGATCGGTTCGGATAACTTCGGGTTCGGGTGAAGTCGGGTAATTAATTGTTTTGGGTTCGAGTCGGTTTCGGGTCGGGTAATTTCGGTTCGGCTAAATCTCGGGTTCGGTTTGAACCGGTTCGGGTTAAAAACGGTTTTGTGTCGGTTTATTTTGGTTCGGGTCTAGTTTGGTTCGGGTGCATATCGGATACGGTTGCATTTTGACCGGTTTACTGCGGGTACGGGTCATGTTCGGATCGGATAAGTCTCGGGTTCGGGTGAATGTCGGATTCACTTAATATTTTAAGCGGTTTACTGCTGGAATGTGTCATGTCTGGATCGGATAAAATCTCGGTTTCGGGTCAAGTTTGGATCGTGAGTCTCGGGTTAGGGTCAAGTTCAGATCGGTCATACCTCGGATCCGGGTCAATTACATATTGAGTTTGCAGTTTGAGCTAGGATCGGGTTGGTAGTATTCTGATGTTTTATGGATCGAGTAACTATTGAGTTCACTATCAAATCATATCGTTTTATTATTCTAATATCTCATGCCAAATAATGAATTTTTAGAATTCTACTTCCTCCGTCCAAAATTAACCTTTACACTTATCAAGATTCGTTGACACTAAATTTTACGGAGTAGAAGATAAGTTATTGTTCATATAAATATTAATTTATTGTAAAAGTAGACGTGAAATGAGATAGTGAGATTCTCCGTATTATTTATTGAAATATAAATGTGGTAGAAGATAGTGTCATAGTGGAGTGTTAATACTTGTTTCCATAAAACTCACCCGAAGGATTGACATTACTTATTGCTTAAGAAAAAAAATAAATGTGATAGAAGATAGTGGAGTGTTAAGTAAAATAAATGTGATAGAAGATATCTAAATTAAGTAAAAGTGAACTTTTAAAGTTAAATTTAGACAATTAAATATCCCAACAATGAATATTGTAATTGTCTGAAGGTTACATTTTCGCTCTAACATAATAATGATTAACAAATGTTTTGAAGTATAATATTTGTAGAACCAAACTTCATCAACTAAGTTCTTGATTGATTAAATAATACTGAAATGGGAAGACCAAAGATATAAAAAACTAGTATTGTAATTTTTAATTAATTTCATGCTGTTTTATAATGTTTAAGACCTTTAATTATATGGGAATAATGACAATAAATTAGCTATGATATGACAAAAATGTGTATATCGAGTTGGGAGTTTAGGTAATTAATAGTTCACTTGTTTAGGTGAGTCATATTAATAATGAGTAGACTAAATTTTAGTTGGATCAAATCGGATAGAATAAAATCGAGTATGGGTAGTTACTTTTTGGCTATCGGGTTAAATCGAGTCGGGTTATTTTTGGATGCCGGGTAGATTCAAGTCGGATAGGTGATAATTCGGTTGAAAGTCGGTTTCGGGTTCATTCGGATCGGGTCAAGAACAATGCGGGTTAAATCGGATATCGGGTTTTATCGGTTCGGGTCGATTGCAGTTGTTATCGGGTAAAATCGGATTTCGGATTGCTATCGGGTCGGATGCGGGTTCGGTTTGGTTAAAGCTAATCGGGTACTAATCGGGTTACGAGTCTCCTCGGGTTGTTAGCGGATCGGGTTCGGGTCTTTGATTCACGGGTCAAATCGGATTTCGAATCAATGTCGGATCGGTTCGGATCTGATTCAAGAGCCTCTACTTCTCGGATATATTCGGTTCGGATGTCGGTCGGTTTCGGTCGGTTTCTCGGATCGGGTCAATTTATGACAGCCCTAATCACACCTTTAGGCCTATTTATCGCTCCGGCCTAGAAGAAGGTACCAAGTTGCCCAATGAATAAATAAGGAATTCAGGATTTAAGTCCACGGTCCAAATAGCACAAGGTGGTCAAAGCCTAAGTAACCCTGCAGCCCAAAAGACTGTATTTATTATGCATATAAGTACCAACTGTCTTCCAATTGTAAAGGCATCCCACATTTATTACACCTACTAATCATATTATTCATTTATCTTAACACACGTGTTTAAGATAAACACAACTAATCACCGAGCATTAGTCAATACTTGTACGTATCTTCCCATCAGACATATTACCTTCTTAGGGATTGTTTACACCCAACACAATTTGGCGTCGTCTGTGGGGAACTTACTAAAAACAAATGGCCAGATCACGCATCATACGTGTTAAGTTACAAAAATTATAAACAATATAATTCATGCGAAAAACCATAAAGCTAGGAATCCAAATTAATTGCCACATAGTCAATAAGCATATATAGGATACATACAATGTGATGCGTGCCTTCCCTAGCTGCTCCCGAACCGAACAAGAACAAGTTTAGGACTCCAAATGTTGCCCCTCCGTAGATAGTCCACAGCACGTTCGGATCCGACTCAGATTCAATTAACTAGAATATTATCTAATGTTTTATGTTCACTCGGAAAGCTTATTATTAATTTTAGGCAAATTATTAAATTCTCTCTTGAACTTAATGTATGTGAATGCTTATTGAATTGCATTATAAATTGTGATCATGAACAAAATATTTATAGGGTGGAAATAACGGAGTTAGAATTCTACTAGGATTCCAATAACTAAATCCATAAGGATTCTAGTTAAATTATATCATTAGAATTTTACGTTTAATCAAATACCTAAGTATTTCATATTTAACAAAATGTCCAATTTGAGTAGAATTAGGAAAACGAGATTACTTCACAATGAAGTAATCCTAACCGGCCAAGGCAATGCATGCGTGGCCCTTGAGCCCATGCTGCTGTGCAGCCCGCAACTCGCAACTCGCAAACCCACGAGTGTTGCTGCTTGCTCGCTGGCCCATGCGCGCTGGCAGCATGCACACGGCCCACTGGGGGCTGCTGCTGCTCGACCTGCTTGCTCGGCGCGCGCGGGCTTGCTGGGCGCCGGGCCTGGCTTCGTGCTGGGCCTTGCGTCTTCCAAGCTCGTTCGTGGATCGTTTCGTACGTCGCGCTTCCGATTCGTTTTCCGATTCCGGAATTCATTTCCGATTCGAACAAATATTTAATATTTACGATTCCATAATTTATTTCCGATTCGAACAAATATTTAATATTTCCGATTCCAGAATTTATTTCTGATTCCAGAATTTATTTCCGATTCCGACAATATTTCTGATTCCGGTAATATTTCCGTTTCCGGCAATATTTCGATTCCAGCAATATTTCTATTTCCGATAATATTTTCCGATACGTACCATGTTTCCGTTTCCGGCAACATCTACGACTTGGATAATATTTATATTTCCGTCACGATCCATATTTCCGTTTCCGGCAATATCATAATTTTCGGAGCATTCTATATTTTGCCTTTTGACGATTTCAGCTCCCACTGGAACCGAGATCCGTCGTTTCCGAATGCTCATAAATAGAGTATTTAATTCACTTAAATACTTGATCCGTTCACGTACAATTTGTGTGACCCTATGGGTTCAGTCAAGAGTAAGCTGTGGATTAATATTATTAATTCCACTTGAACTGAAGCGGCCTATAACTAGGCATACAACTCACTTGATCTCACTGAATTATTAACTTGTTTAATCAATTAATACTGAACTGCATTTATTAGACTTAACATTGAATGCATACTTGGACCAAGGGCATTATTTCCTTCAGTCTCCCACTTGTCCTTAGGGACAAGTGTGCATTGCCTAATTCCTTTGTCGCTTGATGCTTACTCATGAACATAAGGTAAGAGTAGTCATCCTTATTATGTCCAGAGGTATTTCTCGGTTTCAGAGTTCAACTGATCAAATAAACAGATAATCATAGCCTATTATTCATCTGAGCACGGCCATGCATTTTTCAGTTTCTAACTCTCCGAGTGGCCTTGTACAACTTTCAGCATCTCATCTCGATTTATGGGAGGACTATCCCAATCTTGTTATCTTGAGGTTAGACTTCGTTTGATAGGTGATTTCATGAGCGTTGCCGTTATAGTCTCCTTTTACGGTGCGACGCTTGACAACGTCAAAGTAACCAGTTCTCAAACAAGTAAACACAAATCACTCAGGTATTGAGGATTAGTGTCTTGTAATGTAATGAAATTTACTTATGACAGATTTTCATCTCTTACAGTAAAGTTTCATGGGTCTGTCCGATACTAGTGTTCTCAAGGAAGTATCTATGCAAATGATTGCGACATTGCCATGTCCACATAGTTCAAGAAACAGAACTACTAGTCATCTTGCATTATAGTCGTCTAGCGTTTTCTATGCGTCCACTTTTATAGAAAACGCCGACCAGGGACCTTTTTCAACTTTTGACATTCAAGTTCACTTGATAGACATTTCTTAGTCACAAGACTGGTCCTGACAGTCTATCTTGAATATATCGTCAAATTGAAAGGACTCGTCATTTAATTAACCACAAATTAAATGGAAAAAGTGAATTCTATTCATTTATATGAATTGTTAACCAAAACGTTTTACAAAGTATTAAACCCTAAAACTTTATAACATTAATTAAGGACATCAAAGCCATTCTCCAACATGTTTGATTCCCATAGCCGCAGTGTGCGAGTTGTGCTTCGCTTGTGGAAGAGGTTTAGTTAATGGACTTGAGATATTATCGTCAGTTCCAATCTTTCTTATCTCGACTTCTTTTCTTTCAACGAACCCTCATAGAAGGTGAAATCTACGAAGTACATGCTTGACTCTCTGGTGGTGTCTAGGCTCCTTTCCTTGTGCAATAGCTCCGTTATTGTCACAATATAGAGCTATTGGTCCTTTAATGGAGGGGACTACACCAAGTTCACCTATGAACTTCCTTAGCCAAATAGCTTCCTTTGCTTCTTCATGTGCAGCAATGTACTCCGCTTCAGTTGTAGAATCCGCAATGATGCCCTTCTTACCACTTTTCCAGCTTACTGCACCTTCGTTGAGGCAGAAGAAAAACCCAGACTGTGATCTGAAATCATCCTTGTCGGTTTGGAAACTTGCGTCCGTATAACCTTTAACAATTAATTCATCATCTCCACCATAGACCAGGAAATCATCTTTGTGCCTTTTCAGATACTTTAGAATATTCTTGGCAGCAGTCCAATGTGCCTCTCCTGGGTCTGACTGGTATCTGCTCGTAGTTCTGAGTGCGTACGCAACATCCGGGCTTGTACATATCATCGCATACATTATTGAACCAATCAATGATGCATATAGAATCCCACTCATTCGTATACACTCATCCAGTGTTTTTGGGCACTGAGTCTTGCTTAGAGTCATTCCATGAGACATGGGTAGGTAGCCTCGCTTGGAGTCTGCCATATTGAAGCTTTCAAGCACCTTATTGACATAAGTGCTTTGACTAAGTCCAATCTGAAGGAAATAATGCCCTTGGTCCAAGTATGCATTCAATGATAAGTCTAATAAATGCGGTTCAGTATTAATTAACAAGTTAATAATTCAGTGAGATCAAGTGAGCTGAATGCCTAGCTAGAGGCCGCTTCAGTTCAAGTGGAATTAATGATATTAATCCACAGCTTACTCTTGACTGAACCCGTAGGGTCACACAAATAGTACGTAAACGGATCAAGTATTTAATGGCATTAAATACTCCATCTATGGATATTCGGAATCGACGGATCTTGGTTTCAGTGGGAGCTGAGATCGTCACAGGCAAGAAATGAATACTCCGGAAACGATGATATTGCCGGAAACGGAAATATGGATCGTATCGGAAATATAAATATTATCCAAGTCGTAGATGTTGCCGGAAACGGAAACATGGTACGTATCGGAAAATATTATCGGAAATAGAAATATTGCCGGAATCGGAAATATTGCCGGAAACGGAAATATTGTCTGAATCGGAAATATTATCGGAATCGGAAAATAATTCCGGAAACGGAAATATTAAATATTTGTTCGAAACGGAAATTAATTCCGGAATCGGAAATGTTAAATATTGTTAGTATCGGAAATGAATTCCGGAATCGGAAAATTAATCGGAAGCGCGTCGTACGAATTAGCATCGGACGAGCTTGTTAGACGAAGGCCCAGCACGAAGCCAGGCCCACGTCCAGCAAGGGAAACGCGCGGCACAACACGCCAGCCCAAGGCTGCGCCAGGCCCACCGCAAGGCAGGCCCAGCGCGCGCCCAAGGCCGCGGCAGTCGTGGGCTGCGATGCTCGGGCTGTGCGCGCGCGCGCATGGCGCCCCTCGTGGGCTGCTGTGCGTGCGTGGGTGTTTATGTTCACATACGAAACCTAAAACGTACAGGATTCGTTTAATGATTAAATTCCTAATTCTATTTGATAAATTAATTAAATAAGAGTTTTATTGTGATTCTAATTTAATTAATTCGTATCCTAATTCGATTCCAATTCTCTTTCCATACCCCTATAAATATGTGGCCTGGGTTCACAATTTATAACAAGTTTTTCAAGTATTCAAAGTGAGTTTTTGAGAGAAAAATTCAGACACATTCCTTGCTCAAAAGTGCCGAAATCTTTAGTACCTTAAGGGCGATTCTAGTTGGTCAATCTTAAGGCGGATCTGGACGTGCTGTGGACTATCTACGGAGGGACGACACTTGGAGTCCTAAAGACTTGTTCTTGTTCGGTTCGGGCGCAGCTAGGGAAGGCACGCAACAAAGAGTATGCATCTAAACTATGCTAAATGATTATGTGTAAATAATATGTATTCCTGGCTAAATGGTTTTTCCGCATGATTTATGAATTGTCATATGTATCATACCCTAACAGTGGTATCACGAGCCTCTTATTATTTTCATAATCTAAATTGCATGAACATGGTTAAATATTACAAATTTGCAAGAATTAAAAGGGGTGATTAATTTTCGTAATTGTTAATTAATTGCAAATTGCGTTTATTTAATTATACGTACGCAGTTTTTCGGCAGTTTCTTCGTTACTCATCCGAATCGAGTGATTTTTGTGTCAATTCCGCATGTAAAAGGCATTCTAAAATTTTGACAAAAATAAGTATTTTTCTGCCGAACCCAGAATTCTCAAATTCGAAGCCTAACTATGACTTTTCGAAGGTTTTAGTTTTTCGAATGCAAAATTTCGTAAATTTAAGATGTTAAATTAAATATTTGCAATTCTTGTTGATAAATCTTTAATTTTTGATTGACCTACTGTATATGTTTAACAAGTTTGAATGCCTAGCCTTGTTAATTATGCAATCTAATTTGTAATTATGATTAATTTGTTGAAAATTAGAATAATTTAGAATTAATTTGATTTTCATAATTAATTATAATTTAATTAGATACCTATGATTAAAAACCACCATAAAAATTGTAAATTTATGATAAATTTTAAATTTTTATGACCTAGACTTGAATCCATGTTAATCGGAAATCAATTGAATAATAAATTTTCGATTTTTCGCCCTAAAATTATGAAATTAATATTATTTATTAATTTGTCATTAATTTTAAATATAAATTTTTTAAATTTTATGCGATTCGTTCATATAACTTGCACGCACAAAGCAATGGACGCTACGTGTTACCCTTAAGGGGTGTTGTATAGTGCGGGCATGCGACGACGAGCAAGGGAGCTCGTCCCCCGTGCGGCACGAATGCAATGAGCAAGGGCATGGTGCACGAGCACAAGGCAGCAGCCCTGCCTTGTGTCGTGGGCTACGAGCACTGGACGAATGGGCATGGGCGAAGGCAAGGCACGGCAGTCGCGTGTGGGCAGCAAGCGAGCTGCGCCACAACGCGCACTACCTCGCGCAAGCGCGCGCAGCCTCGCGCGCAGCGAGCGCAAGCTCGCGTGCCACGAGTGCTGCGCCCAACGTCGATGCTCGCGCACAGCGAGCGATGGCTCGCGCACAGCGAGCGCTGGCGAGCGCGCGCAGCGAGCGCGGGCGAGCGCGCACAGCGAGCGATGGCTCGCGTGCATCGAGCGCTGGAGCGCGCGCAGCGAGCGCTGGCGAGCGCGCACAGCGAGAGATGGCTCGCGTGCATCGAGCGCTGGCGCGCGCGCAGCAAGCACCAACTCGTGCGATGGCTTGCGAAGGGTAGAAGCAGCAGCTATGCGACGAGCGCATGGGCTGCGCGCACATGGCCAGCGATGGCTGTGTGCGTGTGGCCCATGGGCGTGAGATGCGTAGGGTGTTTGCGTTGCGATTAAATCGTTATGAATGTTTAATTTGAAATTTTCAGTTTACGTAATTTTAATTAATTTTAAAAAAAATTAATAATTTAAATTATTTTCTTGGATTTTAATTTTGAATATTGTAATTATAATAAATTTTATTTATTCTAATTATTTTACTAAAATTAAAATCATGAATTAATTTAAATACGACTGAAATTAAATTAAACTTTTTTGGATTCAATTATAAATTTATATGAGCTTTAAATTTTAATTAAATTTGTATGTTTCCGGTTAGACTAGAAATACATTTTTATGTTTAAAATTAGTAAAGCATATGAATTTATTGGTTTAAGTGGGAGCCCTTTTAGTCATAAACTCTTGATTAGGTCTACAAATCCTTAAGGTTAAAACAACTTGATTAGAATTAATAAGGACTGAATAATTGGTAGATTATTGGTGCCCTTGATTAATTGCTGCAAATGTTTACGTGATGCATAATGTGTTTTACTAACCAGCTATGTGGGCCATTCATGATAATGAATGGGTGAATGGTATATATATATATTGTATATGTACTGTTTTGCAGGTTATGAAGTGACTAGTATGGCCCAAATAGGATAGAAAATATGGTCTGCGTACCATTAATTTGAATGTAATTGGTCTAAAGTACCAAAGTTGTTTTTCAATTCAAATATGGTCTGCGTACCATCAAATAGTTGTAATTAGTTTTAATTATAGCTTATCCTATTTGAAGAAAATGGTGCCTCCCACGGAGATTTTCAAGATGGACTTTGAAGTTAAAGCTTCAAGATGAAGTCGGGCCATACTAGATCACATTTATCTTATGCATGTTTTAAGTTATTTATTGCTTTTAAATATGTCTTAAAATGCATGAGATCAAAAGCTTAATTATGTTGCATGATTAAGGATTTTAGTTCACTTAAAATCTAACCAACATAGTAAGAGCCTTAAGTTCCAAACTTAAAAATTGAGTTAAAAGGTGCCATGCCAAAATATACACTTGCTTGGATATCCTTTACATCAATCTAGTAATAGTTTTCGCTCAGCGAGGTGTTACTTATTGGTCCTAAAGGGGCAAGGTACACATATAATTGTGAGTATAGTTTTGGTGAAACTCAACGATATAAGTAAGGAGTCCTTTTATGTCGTGGCAAAATCGATAGGTTTACCTAATAAGTTCTTAGACGTACCTATCAACCAAGAATAGTTTCTAGACTATTAGCAAAAGGTTTTTGCTTACCTAAGATGTTTTAGGATTAAGTCGACAAACTGTGCTTAGTTCTTCAATGATTTTAGGATCTTGGAATCATTTTATTCACACCTGCCGGAACAATAAATTCGAATAAAATGCTAATAACTTGTTAAAATTGCATGATTGCTTTAATTTTCAAGTTATTACTCATGATAAATGTTTAGACTTTGCATGCTTCAATGTATGTCTTAATTATTGTTTATAATTAAATATCTTGCAATGCAGTAAATCCTTTTAGAAAGGTAACAGTAAATTTCCTCGATTGGTAGTGAATCCAAGAACGATTCACGGAAATGAGAGAAAGTGAGCAATTTAAAATGTACGTTTCTTATAGCGACTTTTATGGTTTTTTTCGAACATCAAAATCGAATGGCAAACCAATTGGTGCTTGTGAATTCAAAATACACTGTAGTTTTGAGATCATAAAGCATTGAGTCTAATACGCTCAGCTTTACCAATGGTTAACAACCTAATATCTTTGTCCATTTAATTCTCGAATAAGTCTAGTCCCTAGACATTCGAATAGATCGATGCTTAGAGAACTTTAGAAGCTTCTGGTAAGATCATCTAGTTGAAACTTAATATTCAACATAAATTAAATGGTAAGAACCTTGTTGGGGTGACATTGGACATGTCTAACAAAGTATAAAAGTCAACACTAAAGAATTCAATTCTTAAGACTATAAGAAAGGGTACAAGAAATAGGAAAACGAGGAACAAATGAAAGGAATTTACGATTCCGTTTCTACCTATAAGTTTATGTTTAAAGAGAAGTGACCTAGCAATCAAACTTCCTTGGTATCATATACCGCTTGAGGTTCTTACTTCGGTAATAACTCAAACAATGAAAGCTAGGATACACTAATGACCTACAAGTGGGAAATGAAGCATGGCAATGCTACATTAGTTGTAGGGTCATCTAGTTTGTTTTAAGTCCTTCCAAAGGCTGGAACTTAATGGCTATTTTGTTCCATAATTAACATACCTAAATTTCTGTTTTCAAACACAGAAAGACTCACATTCAAGAAAAACAAAAACAATGTTTGTTTGTTTATTTGAATGAAATGGTCAATTACAGGTTGAGTCAATATGCTTGATTAAAACAAACAATTCTTTAAAGAACTTTACTAGGTTCAAATCAACCTCTTGATTTGAGTTCCACTAACCTTTAGCATTGTTGCTTAGACCATATCAACAAGTTAACATTCATAAGCTCTATTTTGATGGACTTTTGAAAGTTGATTGATTTCTAGATCAATTCAAGACAAGCTAGTCTTACTTGTTGAAAGTAACAAAAGATATGAACTATTGTTAGAACGCCTAGACAATAGAGTTCAAAGCTAAAGAAAGATTTTATGACTTTATTATTTCACATGGATTTGAGTGAATATAGGTTTATTTACTCAAATGTGATATAAGTTGAATCTGTTTGGCTAGTTCAAAGATTCAGAAGTATAAAATCCACTTGGCAAGAAATCATAAAGATCTAGGTTAGATCATGTTAATGATTACTTAAGTCAAGAATGATCATCAATGATTGTGTGAAATAAAATTCACAATCTAGCTCCATAAGATATGGCATATCTAAGTTGGAATGATCGAAGTCAATTAGTACTTGATTCGATCAATGATGAATCATAAAGACTTTTCCTATAATTTCTAAAACAAAATGCTCAACTACCACCAAACTAAACCAAATTCGTCAAAGCTATTGAAAAGTAATTTCAGAATATCTTTTCATAATATATCTAAAGAGTTCCTAAACTCAGTGGGAGCTTAGTGTTTGCTATTCGACAAACTAAGGCCCAAGTATAGATATATGTTTCATTGTGATTTATTCAAATGAGACACAAGGGTATTGTTTCTACCACGAATTTTTGAGAACATAATGTTTGTTTGCTCGAAATGATGTCCTTTTGGAGATTCGTTTCCAAAATGACAAGTGGGAGAAAATAGACCTCGAAAGTCTTCGAGGCGAACAACAAACATAAACGGACATTCCGGAGGCTTTTCGAAGTGCTTCAGAAAATCCGAACTTATTCTGTAAGGACTTTACAAGTGGCTTTAAAGAATAGACATCTCTTAGAAGACTTTACAAGTGCTTCAAGGAGAACAGAATATTCAAAGGACTTTCAAGTGGCTATTGATATTCTATTGTTTAATGTTCTATACCCAAGTAGGCATAGAGTTCAAGTCACTGGAACTATGAGATTCTTCTATTAGATAGTAAAGAAACATAGAGTTCTGGTCAATGAAACTATGAGATTCTTCTATTAGATAGTGAAGAAACCTACAACTTGCAGTCAAACTATTATCATGTAGATTAATGAGTTTGTGACTTGTAAGAAAGCTATGACGAAACCCAGATTCCCTAAAATGGTTAGAGGCCATATATAGACTCAAATGTTTTAAATGGTTAGAGGCCATAAAACATACTCAATGTTTTGATGACAAAATTGAAATTTTGTTGATTTGCAAGAATACTTTCACACCTATTGGTTGCAAGTTTGTTTTAAAGGATAAAAACCATCAAACATTGAATTGTGTTCACACACAAAGCTAGATTAGTTGCTAAAAGTTACAAGCAAATTCACGGTGTGGATTGTGTTGAAACCTCATGCATAATCGTAATGCTCAAGTCTATATTCAAGCAATGATTTCATATTGGTACGTATAGCAATTGGATGACAAAACGTATTCCTCAATCAAATGTTTGAATATAATATGTACATGGTATGTCATAGAATTTGTGGATCCAAATAAATGCTTGAAAAGGAAAGCTAGCTTATAAAATCTAAGTACAGATTTAAGCAAGCAATTGGGAATTGGGAACTGTATTTTAGTGAAGCTAATAAGTATTTTAGTTTCATAAAATGAACATGATTCTTATAGATATATAAGAAGTTTAGTGGGAGTACGTAAAACTTAATTGGTCCTATGTGTATCACACATATCTCTCTATTGAGAAATAACATTCAAATGCTAATGACTTAGATTTGAGATTATTCATCAAAGATGGACCATGGAGAAACTTAGGTCATACTGGGTATTAAGATCTATTTACAAAGGTCTTATATTAATGTTTTGGATTAAGTAATGGCATTTACTAAATCAAACACGAAATACTCCATTGGAGATATTCTACCCATGTGAATAAATCTAAGTAAAAGAATGTTTGAACTATGTATAAGCATTTACTAAGTTAAAACATCAAAGGATCTAAGTGAGATTCTTAACCTATATTATATGTCAAAGAATTTAGCTGGATTCAGTATCTACTGAAATTGAATGAGCTAAAGTTACATGAATACAATTCAATTGAGAATTATTCTGCAAAAGAATTTATCATGTATGATATAATATGAGGATCGCCAAAAACGTATCGTATGACTTTAGGCATGACGAACATATACCAGTCTCTATTGATCTAACTGAAGATCAACTAGATTGAGATCAAGAATACTTATGGTACTTGAAAAGGTACATAGGAATAGTTCTTGATTCAAGGAAATAAAGATATGCTAAATATTGATGCTACACGCATAAACACTGGCAAAGGATCAAGCAAAGACCCTTTGGAGTTAACCATTGACAAGGACGAGCTAAAGAGCATCGTGTTTCGAAATGGCAACATGGATTGGAGACCATGAGTTGTTGCGTGGGAAATTAAAATATTAATTTCTATGTTCTAAGATACAGCTGGAAAGTCTTCCACATATCTGTGAACTGCTTGGATAAGCAAATCCAAACAAAGCATCACTAGCAACCTAAACAGTTGAAGTAAAAGTACTTATTGCCTAAGAAGCAATAAAACAGGGTTGTTTATGTTAAAGAGTTCTTCACTGAACTTGGGAAGATCACCTATCTGCTGGCTTGATGGTTCTTCATTGAAAAATGCGTGGAACCACTCTTGAAGCAAGAAAAAGGTCTGCTAAATTGATGGTTCTTCATTGAGAAATGCGTAGAACCACCATTGTAGCGAGAAAGACTAGATCACAAAATAAACATACTCAAAAGATCTTATCATCTATCTCGAAGAACATTCGATGAAAAGGATATTAAGATTGGCAAAGCATGATAACTAAACCTATGCAACAAGTGAGAAGCAACACTTACATTGTAGCACTGGAAATCAAGCAAAGCTTTGAAATTCCATGAACTGTTTTAGAAGATGGGTTTGAGGCCCATGGTTGTAAAACATTGGGGTTGAACATTTATCATATATGAAATGCATTTTCATATTCCATTTAATCTTGGTTTAGTATTAAATGATGAGTCCCTTCAATTTGACGATGTATTCAAGATAGACTGTCAGGACCAGTCCTGTGACTAAGAAATGTCTATCAAGTGAACTTGAATGTCAAAGGTTGAATATGGTCCCTAGTCGGAGTTTTCTATAAAATTGGACGCATAGAAAACGTTAGACGATTAGAATGCAAGATAACTAGTAGTTCTGTTTCTTGAACTATGTGGACATGGCAATGTCATAATCATTTGCATAGATACTTACTTTGGGAAGACTAGTATCGGACGAGACCTATGAAACTTTACTGTAAGAGATGAAAATCTGTCATAAGTAAATTTCATTAAAATTATTAGACACTAAATCCTCAATACCTGAGTGATTTGAGATTACTTGTTTGAGAACTGGTTGCTTTGACGTTGACCAACCGTCGCACCGTAAAAGGAGGCTATAAAGGCAACACTCAGGTAATCACCTATCAAACGAAGTCTAATCTCAAGATCGCAAGATTGGGATTGTCCTCCCATAAATCGGGATGAGATGCTTAAAAGTTGTACAAGGCCACTCGGAGAGCTAGAAACTGTGAAATGCATGGCCGTGCTCGGATGAATCATAGGCTATGATTATCTGTTTATTTGATCATTTGAACTCTGAAATCGAGGAACACCTCTGGACATAATAAGGATGACAACTCTTACCTTATGTTCAAGAGCAAGCATCGAGCGACAAAGGAATTAGGAAATGCACACTTGTCCCTAAGGACAAGTGGGAGACTGAAGGAAATAATGCCCTTGGTCCAAGTATGCATTCTATGTTAAGTCTAATAAATGCGGTTCAGTATTAATTAACAAGTTAATAATTCAGTGAGATCAAGTGAGCTGAATGCCTAGCTAGAGGCCGCTTCAGTTCAAGTGGAATTAATGATATTAATCCACAGCTTACTCTTGACTGAACCCGTAGGGTCACACAAATAGTACGTAAACGGATCAAGTATTTAATGGCATTAAATACTCCATCTATGGATATTCGGAATCGACGGATCTTGGTTTCAGTGGGAGCTGAGATCGTCACAGGCAAGAAATGAATACTCCGGAAACGATGATATTGCCGGAAACGGAAATATGGATCGTATCGGAAATATAAATATTATCCAAGTCGTAGATGTTGCCGGAAACGGAAACATGGTACGTATCGGAAAATATTATCGGAAATAGAAATATTGCCGGAATCGGAAATATTGCCGGAAACGGAAATATTGTCTGAATCGGAAATATTATCGGAATCGGAAAATAATTCCGGAAACGGAAATATTAAATATTTGTTCGAAACGGAAATTAATTCCGGAATCGGAAATGTTAAATATTGTTCGTATCGGAAATGAATTCCGGAATCGGAAAATTAATCGGAAGCGCGTCGTACGAATTAGCATCGGACGAGCTTGTTAGACGAAGGCCCAGCACGAAGCCAGGCCCACGTCCAGCAAGGGAAACGCGCGGCACAACACGCCAGCCCAAGGCTGCGCCAGGCCCACCGCAAGGCAGGCCCAGCGCGCGCCCAAGGCCGCGGCAGTCGTGGGCTGCGATGCTCGGGCTGTGCGCGCGCGCGCATGGCGCCCCTCGTGGGCTGCTGTGCGTGCGTGGGTGTTTGTGTTCACATACGAAACCTAAAACGTACAGGATTCGTTTAATGATTAAATTCCTAATTCTATTTGATAAATTAATTAAATAAGAGTTTTATTGTGATTCTAATTTAATTAATTCGTATCCTAATTCGATTCCAATTCTCTTTCCATACCCCTATAAATATGTGGCCTGGGTTCACAATTTATAACAAGTTTTTCAAGTATTCAAAGTGAGTTTTTGAGAGAAAAATTCAGACACATTCCTTGCTCAAAAGTGCCGAAATCTTTAGTACCTTAAGGGCGATTCTAGTTGGTCAATCTTAAGGCGGATCCGGACGTGCTGTGGACTATCTACGGAGGGACGACACTTGGAGTCCTAAAGACTTGTTCTTGTTCGGTTCGGGCGCAGCTAGGGAAGGCACGCAACAAAGAGTATGCATCTAAACTATGCTAAATGATTATGTGTAAATAATATGTATTCCTGGCTAAATGGTTTTTCCGCATGATTTATGAATTGTCATATGTATCATACCCTCGGTTCATGGCTACTGTTTTCCACTCGGTTCATGGCTCACAAGGAAGAAAAGAAGACGAGCATGAATTTGAGTCGGATCCAGCAAGGGAAGGACGAGTCTTTGAGGAGTTATGTGAAAAGATTCAACTTAGAAGCAGGGTAAATCCCAGATTTGCCGGATGGGGTTGCATTTGATAATTTCATCAAGGGGCTTAAGAAAGGCTCCTTCAAGTTTGACTTGGTAAAGAAAAGTGTGCGAACCATGGCGGAGGTGCTAGATGAGGCCGAAGCCTTTATCCATGCCACGGAAATTTGCAGCGTCCCAAAGGAGCCTCGAGTAAGTGATACTGCTGAGCCGGCGGCAAAGAAAGAAAAATTTGAGAAGAAGTGCCGGCCTAATGGGACCTGGGCTATTGCAAAAGAGTCAGATAGAGCTCCAACACCTGCTGGTCAGAAGAGGTCCATAACCTATGACCGGGAGCGATTTTAATACAACACAGATATGTACACAATTCTGATGGACGTAGGGTCCAAGTTTGAGATTGATCGGCCGTTTCCCATGAAATGGCCGCCGGAAAGTAGGGACCCCAAGCTGTATTGCCACTTTCATAGTGACATTGGGCATGACACCAAGGAATGTAAGAGCCTGAAAAGGGCACTGGACGGCCTTGCCGCTAAGGGTTTCTTAAAGAGTTATATCAGCAGAAATACTGGAGGTTCAGGAAAACCGTTCTACAAAAAGAACAAGTCACCTCCCTCGGAGGAGGATGGAAATCGTACTGATCTGGAGTGTGTGGCCGTCATATCAGGAGGGTTGGCCGCCGGAGGGCCAACCATGAGAGGTCACAAAGACTATGCCAAGCGGCTAGGGCAAGTGATGTTGTCGGGAAAAGCCACAGCCGACCTGTTCCCAAAAGTAGAAATCGGCGAGGCCGACCGTGGAAAAATAGCTACTCCACATGACGACCCACTAGTGATCGAGCTGAAAATTGCCAACCTGAGGGTTAGGCGCATCCTGGTTGATACAGGGAGTTCGTCAGATATAATTAGCCTGGAGTGCTTAAATCGATTGTAGCATGACCCCTCAAAAATAGAAAAAATTCACTATCCCATTATAGGCTTTGGGGGTAGTATCATCCATCCAGTCGGCATCATTTCTCTCCCTCTGCGGATGGGAAATAAGAAAGAATTTCGTCAAATGGACGTCCGTTTCCTCATAGTGAAAGATCTGACTTCTTACAATGTCATTTTGGGGCGTCCTACTTTGAACAGGGCAAAGGCTGTCATCGTTACTCATCTAATGCTCCTAAAGTTTGTTTGTGATGATGGGAGCGTCAGCACCATACATGGTGATCAGCAACTAGCTAGAGACTACTATTTAACCACCTTGAGCCCAAAGGCATGGGGGTCAGGTGAGGAGAAAGATGTGTCAGGCAACAAGCGAAAGTGTAGCGGCACACATCCCAAATCTTTGAAAGAAACACTAACCATATCAACGGCGCACATGGAAGGGCGACGGCCAGAGCCTGTTGGGGCTCATTACAATGTGGTGTTGAATACGGACAAACCAGACAGAGTAGTGCCCATTGGAATTTCTCCTGACGATCCGCTGGCGGCGGAGTTGGTCCACTTACTAAGAGAATTTGAAGACATCTTCGCTTTTACAGTTGAGGAGATGCCCGAAATTGACCCTGCTGTGGCCGTCCATAAGCTAAATGTGGACCCAAATTTTAAACCGGTCCGTCAGAAGAAAAGGAACCATGGAGAAATTAGAAATCAGGCGGCAACGGCAGAAGTAAAAAAGCTGATGGATGCAGGGTTTGTTCGACCTAGCCAATATCCGGACTGGGTTGCTAATGTGGGCCTCGTCCCAAAACCAAACGGCACCTGGAGGATGTGCGTTGAATACACCAACCTCAACAAGGCATGCCCTAAAGACAGCTTCCCATTGCCAAAGATCGACCGGCTAGTCGACTCCACGACGGGGCATGCCATGATGAGCTTCATGGATGCATACTCGGGATTTCATCAGATTCCTCCATGGCCTGACGACCAGGAAAAGACGTCGATCATTTTTTGTTACAGAACAAGGGCTATATTGCTACAAAGTAATGCCGTTTGGGTTGAAGAACGCCCCAGCCACCTTTCAGCGCCTCATTAACACTGTGTTTAGTAAACAGCTCGGCAGAAACATTGAAGCTTATATTGATGATATAATAGTAAAAAGTAAGCAGCGGGCAATGCATATAGCTGATTTGAGGGAAACATTTAAGACTATTCGTACTTACAACATGAGGTTGAATCCCAAGAAGTGTGTGTTTGGGGTAACGTCGGGAAAGTTCCTAGGTTTCTTGATTGACGAAAGAGGAATTGAGGCCAACCCAGACAAGATCCAAGCAGTAATTGATATGAGCTCACCAAAGACGGTAAAAGAAATCCAGCGGCTTACAGGTTGTTTGGCCGCCCTGGGCAGGTTCCTTTCCAGGGCCGGGGATAAATGTCACTACATTTTTAGAGCAATCGGAAAGAAGGCCAAGTTTGAATGGTGAGATGAGGCAGAGGCGGCGCTGGTAAAATTAAAGGATCATTTGCACACATTACCCCCCCTTGTTAGCCCTTTGCAGGGAGAGACTTTATACATGTACCTTGAGGTATCTGAACACTCGCTGAGTGCCGTTTGCTGACAGAAAGGGAAGGAATACAGATGCCAGTGTACTTTGTGAGTCATGTACTTCAAAACGCTGAAATTAGATACCCAACAGTGGAAAAGTTAATTTGGCCTAGCCTTGTTCATGGCCCGGAAAAAGCTTCGCCCTTACTTCCTAGCCCACAGATTAGTGGTTTACACTAACCAACCACTTAAACTGCCGTTCACGAAGCTCGAGGCGTCAGGACGAATGTTAAATTGGGCTATTGAGTTGAATGCTTTTGACATTACTTATGAACCAAGGAAAGCCGTCAAGGGGCAAGCTTTTGCAGATTTTCTTGTGGAAATGACAAGGCCTGTCTTTGCCGAGAATACCTAGACGGTGTGGACAATTTACGTGGACGGATCATCCACGCAGAATGGATGTGGAGCTAGGATAATCTGTCAATCGCCAGAAGGAGATACTTTTGAGTATGCTATGCGGTTTAACTTTCAGGTGTCCAATAATGAGGCCGAATATGAGGCTCTGCTCTGCGGCATTAAAATGTGTAAAGCAGCTGGTGCCAAGGAGATCTTAGCTCTATCTGACTCTCAGCTAATTGTGAGCCAAGTCAATGGAAATTATGAAGCCAGGGATCCGACGATGATTAAGTATATGCAGGCCGTCCACCAAGAGGTGGAGAAACTGAAAATCTTTGAAGTAAGGCAAGTCCCTCGCTCTGAAAACAATCAAGCCGACACATTGTCAAAATTAGCCAGTTCTGCATCCTGTGATACCCCTCGTCACGTGTTCTGGGAAGTAAAGGATCAGAAAAGTATTGAGCAAATGGAAGTAGCAACCCTAGACAGAACCTCCACATGGATGGATGACATAATTAACTTCAAAATGAATGGAGTCTTGCCAGATGACTCAAGGCAGGCGGCGAAACTTCAGAAAAAATGCACCTGGTTTGAAATGTGGAACGACACACTTTACAAAAATGCCTACTCCCGCCCTTTGTTGCGATGTGTGACGCCAGAGAAGGGGCAGGAAATTTTGAAGACCTTCATCAAGGATTGTGTAGCTCGCATATTGGGGGAAGAGCCTTGGCAGAAAAAGCACTTCGAACTGGCTATTA
The DNA here is from genome assembly GCF_020520425.1 of Spinacia oleracea. NCBI lineage: Eukaryota > Viridiplantae > Streptophyta > Magnoliopsida > Caryophyllales > Amaranthaceae > Spinacia > Spinacia oleracea. The sequence continues at coordinate 126,566,060 of NC_079491.1, forward strand.
CTGGCCGACCCTTAAGGATGATGCAATCTCATTGGTCAAGAAGTGTGACAAGTGTCAACGCTTTGCTCACCTGATACATCGACCGACTCGAGTTCTGACACCCATCACGAGTCCAACACCTTTTGCTAAGTGGGGAATGGATCTCCTAGGCCCGTACACCGCCGCTCCCGGAGGGAGGCGCTATGTCATTGTTGCTGTAGATTACTTCACCAAGTGGGTGGAAGCGGAAGCACTCAAGAATATAAGAACCAGTGATGTAAGATCATTTATTCGGAAAAATATCATGACTCGCTTCAGAATACCACAAGCTATCGTCTTTGATAATGGGCCTCATTTTGAGACTCCTAAGCTGAAGGAATGGTTAACAGACCATGGCATACACAACTGTTTTGCTTTTGTAGGACGACCCCAAGCCAATGGCCAGGTCTAGGCGTTCAACAAAATAATTTCTGAAGGGATAAAAAAGAAGCTGGACGAAGCTAAGGGTCGGTGGGCTGACGACCTGCCAAATGTCTTATGGTCAATCCGCACCACGGCTAAGAACTCCATCGGCGAAACCCCCTTCTTACTAGCTTATGGTGCCGAGGCTGTCCTTCCCACAGAGATGTATGAACCTACACTGAGGGTCATGCTATATGACGAGAATGCTAATTGGGAAATGATGAAGATGGCCTTAGACTTCCTGCCTGAGGTTAGAGGAAATGCGGCACTAAGACAACAACTGTACAAGTTAAGGATGGCGAGGGAATACAACAAGAAAGTCTCCAAAAGGGTGCTCAAAGGGGGAGATTTCGTTCTCCGAAAAATGGAGTCAATAGGACGAGCCAATGAGCAGGGTAAGCTGACGCCCACCTGGGAAGGACCTTATGAGATCTATGATGAGGTCAGGGACGGAACTTACCGCATCCAAGACGTGCAAGGCCGACCTATTCCGCGCACCTGGAATGCAGACAATCTCAAGAAATATTTCTTCTAGATAAGTGCTGGCTTCGTCTTTCATACAAGGACTTCTTGCTTAAAGAACGACCTCTAACGGTCCTTATAGGGTAGTAATCGCTCTTGTAACCGGCTAAATTTGCCTTACAAAGTTATAAATAATACTACTCTTCCTGTTTCACATTCTTTATTACTCGTACGTCAAATAAAAAATTATTTAACATATGCATACCAAAGCCTAATTGAATAAAGGCCTAAGAAGTGGCCCAGATTAGCACATGTTCATAACAAGAATAATTGTTTAAAGCCTAAGAAGTGGCCTAGATTAGCACTAAGTTATAGGCTGATCACCTATCCAACTATCACACCAGCAGCACAACATGCCACCATGGCAAACTTGTACGTAAAAACAAGGTTTGCTCTGCTAACCGCCATGCGGCATACTAGAATTCGTAATAAGTCTCTATGACTTAATCACCAAAAAAAGAATAGGTTGGCAGAAATGTCCCTGCAGACAAATTTCTTGCCGTCCAAACTTTGGTCGTCCACTTCATCTGACGAGCTTGTCTAGCGGCAATCATACCTATAGATTGACTTGTGTCAATCAATTCTATATTAGACACGCTCGTCAGGGAAAGTGACGACCTTACAAAAGCATACTGCGGCATAATTTGGTGCCTGCGGCAAAAAGACCTTGGAACAAAGGTTGCTTGCTCAACAGTCCCGCGGCAACATTTCTTGCCGTCCAAACTTTGGTCGTCCACTTCATCTGACGAGCCTGTCTAGCGGCAATCATACCTATTGATTGACTAGCGTCAATCAGTTCTATATTAGACACGCTCGTCAGGGAAAGTGACGACCTAACAAAAGCTTACTGCGACATAATTTGGTGCCTGCGGCAAAAAGACCTTGGAACAAAGGTTGCTTGCTCAATAGTCCCGCGGCAACGTTTCTTGCCGTCCGATCTTTGGTCGTCCACTTCATCTGACGAGCCTGTCTAACGGTAATCATACCTATTAATTGACTTGCGTCAATCAATTCTATATTAGACACGCTCGTCAGGGAAAGTGACGACCTAACAAAAGTATACCGCGGCATAAAGGACCTTGTACCAAGGATGGTTTGCTCAAAAGACCAGCGGCAATGTTTCTTGCTGTCCAGAATATGGCCCGTCCATTTTCCTGACGAGCCTGTTAGCGGCAATCATACATGTTGATTGACTTGCGTCAATCAATTCAATGATAGACACGCTCGTCAGAAAAAGTGACGCCCATACCTATTGATTGGAAGCACCATTGATAAGAAAAACCAGGTATGGAAAACAGTTAAACACGAGATAAGGAAGAAACAAGCAACCCTATTCATAAAACGACGCCCATAGTTAGGCGTACAAAAGTAGAAAAAAATAAAATTGTTGTGTGCTCAGTAGGCACAAAAGTACACACGCCAGCGGCGCAAAACATAGAAATATAAATTGTTTTTGCCCTCAGGCATAAGAACACTAAAATAAAAAGATCTATTTATAAAGACATGTAGCAAATCAGGGGGCAGCAGCATCGTCTTCGTCATCAGAGGGCACAAACTCCGGAGGCGGCATCCCGAGACGCTCAGCAGCCAACACAGCAGCACTGTGCTCTAAACGCCGCTGAAACCACGCGAGGTCATACTCCTCCATGTGGTTCTCCCAGGCATGCTTGATGGCATCCTTCACAGCCTGCTCCCCTTGATCATAGGAGTCATGGAGACGCTCTCTCAAGGTGCGAATCTGCGACCTAGCAGTCTCCAATTCCCCTTGAAGTCGCTCGGCTTGGCTGGCTGCCTCCTTGATCTAAGGATATTCTTCAAGCTGAGCTTGGAGTGCCAATATTTCCGCCGCGGCCCTCTTGCCTTCCTCCACCATCTTCGTCATATCCGTGTCCTACTTCAAGACCTTTTTTAGCAACTCCGCCTTGTTGGATTTTAACGACGCCACCTCCTTTGCCTGAAGATCTATGGTCGTCTGCATCTCCAGGCGAACTTCCTCAATTGAATTGAAAGCATAGTCACCATGATGAACGGACTCAGCCACCTGAGCTTTGAGCTCCTCAGCCGTGTGGCTCTTCCAACTTTTGCAGAATTCCATACGGCAGAACAACTATATATATATATATAAATCAATCAAAAGACACAAACTCACGTCAAGCAAGCTGGCCTGGATGGCACCAAACTGAGCGTCTGTCCGACCAGGAAGAGAAGCGACGTATTCTTGCAGAACGACCTTAAAGACTTTGTGGCAAATAGCCGCCCGCTCCCTTGATGTATAATGAGGAGTGGCAGGGATACGCTCGTCTTCCGCTAGAGCTGCTCCCTTTCCTTTGTCTTCTTTAGCTATAGGAAAAACAATGGCCTTAGGATGACGAGGAGAGTAAGAAGAACTTCCAGAGGAGGCTCAATACGTCTGTACGACGTTCGAGTAAAACTTACCACCCGATGATCTAGCTCGGCGGGCCACCTCCGCAGGGATCTATGAACGAACGTTTTCCAGAATTCCTGCTAAAGGATCCGCCGGCTCAGTCCGGTTCCCACTCGACTTTGATTTGGACACCAAGTCCACAACCGAGGAAGGCTTGTCCACTACTTGCTCATCCCCAACAGGGTGAGCACCTTCAGCAGCCTGTGACTCCTCCTTCTTTGCTGGACGACGAGGCCTGGGCCGAGGCTTCTTAAAGGTGCTCGAAGTCTCCGAGTCAGCCGACACCGATCTCTTCTTCAGCTGCGAAAATTTGTCCCTTTCGCCCTAGCCGTCGCCTTGGCCGCATCCTTCGCTTACTAACAAAGAATACAGATCAAGAATGTCAGAAAATTTGGCAAGTGGGAGATCACAAGCCTCTATAAGAAGTGGTTCGTCCTCGAAAAGAGACGCTCGTCAAAAATGTATGACGAGGCGTACCATCGTATTGACAAGCCACTCTCTAAGTAGTGGCTCGTCACCAAAAAGGGACGCTCGTCCAAAATGATGAGGCGTACCTTAGTGATCACAAGCCACTCTCTAAGTAGTGGCTCGTCACCAAAAAGGGACGCTCGTCCAAAATGATGAGGCGTACCTTAGTGATCACAAGCTACTCTCTAAGTAGTGGCTCGTCACCAAAAAGAGACGCTCGTCCAAAATTGATGACTAGGCGTACCTTAGTGATCACAAGCCACTCTCTAAGTAGGGGCTCGTCACCAAAAAGGGACGCTGGTCCAAAATTAATGACGAGGCATACCTTAGTGATCACAAGCCACTCTCTAAGTAGTGGCTCGTCACCAAAAAGGGACGCTCGTCCAAAATTAATGACGAGGCGTACCTTAGTGATCACAAGCCACTCTCTAAGTAAGTTGCTCGTCACCCAAAAAGGGACGCTCGTCCAAAATAAATGACGAGGCGTACCTTAGTAATCACAAACCACTCAAAGCAATGGCTCGTCATTAATAATTGACGCTCGTCATTAATTTATGACGAAGCGTACTTCAACAAACACAAGCCATAATTTACAGTGGTGACCCGTCCACACAAAAGACGCTTGCACACTATTCTAACCTTATGAAAAAGGAAAAATGAAAAGAGATATCAAAAATTCGTTGCTTACCTTCTCCTCCAACTCGGCCTTGGCCTTCTTCATTTTGGCCTCATAGATGTCGGCCATCCAGTCCGTCAGATCACCCTTGCCTTTATCCGCTTCCGTCAGCTTACTCATTCCTTCCTCTGCACACAAAAAGAAGTAATGGTTAGAGAAAGAATGGAACAAAGTCAGGCGGCGCGTAATCTAACACTCTACCTTGGGACATAGAATACCCTAAACCCACATCAGCTAAAAACTCTTCATTCCGTAACTGGCTTATGTGCGGCAACCACTCAGTCGACACATGAAATGTCTTATCAGTAGTCAGATGATAGGTGTTGGCCTTAAACAACACCATTATATGATCCCATTCGTCCGCTGTAAGGGGTGGGAGATCGAGCCTCGTCATGCTCCATATAATTGGCCGTGCGACTCCAGCGGCTCATCCTATAGTAAATCTCCTGGTCGTCAGTATGAAACACGACCCATCTCTTTCTTCACTTATGCCATTTGTTGAGTTTTCCCACCACAGTTTGGTACGAGCCTCGGCTGCTCAGATTAAACCACCCCTCGGCGGCTTTAGGGGAACGGGAGATAGAAACCAGATGCAAGAATGCATTGAAGGACGGCTGCACGTTGTTCAGCGCGCATTTGACAATATAGCCGAATACGTCTGCCCGAGAATTTGGGGTCATTTGGGCCACCCCAATGTTGAACCCATCCAGAACCTCCACAACAAAAGGATGTGGAGGGAACCTCATGTCAAGCTTAATGGCGGTGGCATACACGGGAAATTCTCCCTCGGCCAACAGGCTGACCGTCGAGTCCAAACCAGCCGCACCCGCATCTGATACCCTTCACCGACACAAAGGTCGTCTCTCATATCAGCCCCATTCTTCTCCGGCCATTTCATCCAACCAAGATCTGGATGAATCTCCGAAGGAAGGAGCTGAGCTTCTTCCCGGCCCCTTGGCCTAACTAGCGCTGGAGCAGCCGCCTGCTCCTCGGCAATCAAAGGCATTGGAGCGACACTTGGCTCCCCAATTGCCCGGCTCGCTGTACGCTCAGATGAGCTCGCTGTTTGTTCCTCCTCTGCCTCGGCATATTCATCGATCTCCTGAAAGAGATCGGCATATTCCTCGTCTACTGTCGGGTCAGTGGAAGAATATCTTTCCATAGGAGGTGTAGCCGCCCTCTCTCGCAAGCGCAGGCGAGTTGGATCTGCCGTCTGCTTAGTTCTTGCCATGCCTTGTTCATAGTGAAAAGAGCACGGCTCAAGGGTGACTAACAATGAAGACAAAGATGTGATTGGGCGTCTGCCCGGACAAAGGATGGGCGGCTTAACTCTTCTAACACTAGGGTGCCGCCCATTTACCAAACAAAAATAATAATGACGAACATATGACAGGAAAACATGTAAAAGAAGTGAAGAACTAACCTTAAAAGATCTGAAAAGAGATTAGTGAAGCACTGGTTGAGTTTGATGAAGAAAAGGTTGAGTCTGGTGAAGAACAGGTTGAGTTTTGTGGTGGCCGGAAATCGCCTACTGGTGGTGGATCTTCGCCGGAAATCGCCTGTCTGGAGCTCTGTAAAAATGAAATGAAAAGTGAAAATGAAAATTTTACCCCCATATATATAGAGAAGGGAAAAAGTGAGAAAAGTGACACTTGTCACCATCTCACCACATATCCCAAAGTGTCATCTGAATATCAAGAGTCAAGAAGAGACATCTGAAAGATCGTTTCCATAAATACCCTTCTTGAGGGGCAAATGTTGTAGGCAAAATTACCGTGCCAGCTTGTAGCAATAAAGATACGACACGTGGCACGAATTATGCCTCGTAAGAAATCTTTAGTCTGATTACCGAGAGTCTACGTACTTCTCCGTGTGAACGAAGAGTATACGTATTCGTATCCATATAAGAATAAGCATACGTATTCATATCCATATATAAATGGCATACTTGGTAAATATGTTCTGATGGCACAAAGGCCCAAAAAGCCCATTTATGTCCTAAAAAGCCATGACTGCAAAAGGGAAAGGACACTTGTCCTCTTCTCCTAACTCAGGCAATTATATGAAGGAATATTAGGTCATTCTCTCTAAACATAGTACTATATAAAGCCTCAAATCCCAAGGACAAGGTTTTTAATGACACAACAACCACAAATATTAATTGCTCTGCCTTCTCTCTACATTCTCTCTCTATAAACTCATACTTCTTAAGCATCGGAGGGAATATTCCGAGAGGAATATTCTTGTTTTGCAGGTCAGAGCTGAGATCGTGTTGCAGGCAAACGGAAATCTCCTTGTCATCAACTGATCGGAAAAACCCCACAACAAAAGTCACTCACTGCTTCATCAAAACGTATATTCCAGCTACTTGATGCTTGCTTCAATCCGTAAATGGATTTCTTAAGCTTGCATACCTTTTTAGCATTCTTTTGTTAGGTTATGATACATATGACAATTCATAAATCATGCGGAAAAACCATAAAGCCAGGAAAGCATATTATATTCACATAATCATTTAGCATAGAATTGATGCATACATGTTGTAGCGTGCCTTCCCTAGCTGCGCCCGAACCGAACAAGAACAAGTCTTTAGGACTCCAAATGTCGTCCCTCCGTAGATAGTCCACAGTACGTCCGGATCCGCCTCAAGTTAGACCAACTAGAATCGCCCTTAAGGTTACTAGGAATTTCGGCTAATGTTTGCAAGTGTATGGTTAATTTTATTTCAAAAACTTACCCTTTGAATACTTAAATCGTTTCTGCAAATAATGACCCTAGGCCCTTATTTATAGAGGTATGGAAAAGGAACTGGAATCCTATTAGGATACTAATTAGTTAAACTAGAATCCTAGTAGGACTCTAACTAATTAATTTTATCCTTTTAGGATTAGGAATTTAATCATCAAACAAATCCTATACAATTTAGGTTTCGTATGTGAACACAAACTCTACACGAGCATGACCCACGAGCGTGCAGGCCATGCCCGCGCACAGCCCACACGGCCGCTCAGCCCACGCGAGCCGCAAGCCCACGCGAGCAACAACATAGCTCGCAGCCCATTGCTGCGCGCGCTGCGCTCGCTGCCATGGCCTGCTGGGCCTGGCCTTGTGCTGGGCCTGGCGTGGCCTTGGCTGTTCGTGTGGCGCGCTTGGCTTGCTGGGCGATGGCCTGGCTTCGTGTTGGGCCCTCGTCCGACAGGACTTGTCCGATGCTTATTCGTACGATACGCTTCCGATTAAATTCCCAGTTCCGGAATTTATTTCCGATACGAACAATATTTAATATTTCCGATTCCGGAATTAATTTCCGTTTCGAACAAATATTTAATATTTCCGTCTCCGGAATTATTTTCCGATTCCGATAATATTTCTGATTCTGACAATATTTCCGTTTCCGGCAATATTTCCGATTTCGGCAATATTTCCATTTCCGATAATATTTTCCAATACGTACCATGTTTCCGTTTCCGGCAACATCTACGATTTGGATAATATTTATATTTCCGATACGATCCATATTTCCGTTTCCGGCAATATCATCGTTTCTGGAGTATTCATTTCTTGCTTGTGACGATCTCAGCTCCCACTGAAACCAAGATCCGTCGATTCCGAATATCCATAGATAGAGCATTTAATGCCATTAAATACTTGATCCGTTTACGTACTATTTGTGTGACCCTACGGGTTCAGTCAAGAGTAAGATGTGGATTAATATCATTAATTCCACTTGAACTGAAGCGGCCTCTGAAGGAAATAATGCCCTTGGTCCAAGTATGCATTCTATGTTAAGTCTAATAAATGCGGTTCAGTATTAATTAACAAGTTAATAATTCAGTGAGATCAAGTGAGCTGAATGCCTAGCTAGAGGCCGCTTCAGTTCAAGTGGAATTAATGATATTAATCCACAGCTTACTCTTGACTGAACCCGTAGGGTCACACAAATAGTACGTAAACGGATCAAGTATTTAATGGCATTAAATACTCCATCTATGAATATTCGGAACCGACGGATCTTGGTTTCAGTGGGAGCTAAGATCGTCACAGGCAAGAAATGAATACTCCGGAAACAATGATATTGCCGGAAACGGAAATATGGATCGTATCGGAAATATGAATATTATCCAAGTCGTAGATGTTGCCGGAAACGGAAACATGGTACGTATCGGAAAATATTATTGGAAATGGAAATATTACCAGAATCGGAAATATTGCCGGAAACGGAAATATTGTCAGAATCGGAAATATTGCCGGAATCGGAAAATAATTCCGGAAACGGAAATATTAAATATTTGTTCGAAACGGAAATTAATTCCGGAATCGGAAATATTAAATATTGTTCGTATCGGAAATAGATTCCGGAAATGGAAATTTAATCGGAAGCGTATCGTACGAATTAGCATCGGACGAGGCCTGCCGGACGAAGGCCCAGCACGAAGCCAGGCCGTCACCCAGCAAGCACGCACGTCACAAGCCCAGCGCGCGCCAAGGCCACGGATGCGTGGGCCTTGCTGCGTGGGCTGCAGCTCGCACGCATGGGCAGTCCTTGTGGCTGCCGTGTGTGTGTGAGTTTGTGCTCATGCGTGATTCCTGAATCTGCAAGAGTCAGTGTATGATTAAATGTCTATTCCTAATTGGATAAATTAATTAAATAGAATTCATGTAGGATTCTAATTCCAATTAATTCGCATCCTACTAGGATTACGATTCCTTTTCCATAACTCTATAAATAAAGGCCTAGGGGTCATAATTTATACACAAGTTTCAAAGTATTCAAAAGTGAGTTTTTGAGAGAAAATCAAACACACATCTTGCTCAAAAGTGCCGAATTTTCTAGTACCTTAAGGGCGATTCTAGTTGGTCAATCTTAAGGCGGATCCGGACGTGCTGTGGACTATCTACGGAGGGACGACATTTGGAGTCCTAAAAGACTTGTTCTTGTTCGGTTCGGGCGCAGCTAGGGAGGGCACGCAACAAAGAGTATGCATCTAATTATGCTATATGATTATGTGTAAATAATATGATTCCTGGGTTAATGGTTGTTTCCGCATGATTTATGTAAATGTCATATGTATCATAACCTAACAGTGGTATCACGAGCCCCTTATTATTTTCATAATCTAAATTGCATGAACATGGTTAAATATTACAAATTTGCAAGAATTAAAAGGGGTGATTAATTTTCGTAATTGTTAATTAATTGCAAATTGCGTTTATTTAATTATATGTACGCAGTTTTTCGGCAGTTTCTTCATTACTCATCCGAATTGAGTAATTTTTGTGTCAATTCCGCATGTAAAAGGCATTCTAAAATTTTGACAAAAATAGTATTTTTCTGCCGAACCCAGAATTCTCAAATTCGAAGCCTAACTATGACTTTTCGAAGGTTTTAGTTTTTCGAATGCAAAATTTCGTAAATTTAAGATGTTAAATTAAATATTTGCGATTCTTGTTGATAAATCTTGAATTTTTGATTGACCTACTGCATATGTTTAACAAGTTTGAATGCCTAGTCTTGTTAATTATGCAATCTAATCTGTAATTATGATTAATTTGTTGAAAATTAGAATAATTTAGAATTAATTTGATTTTCATAATTAATTGTAATTTAATTAGAAACCTATGATTAAAAACCACCATAAAAATTGTAAATTTACGATAAATTTTAAATTTTTATGACCTAGACTTGAATCCATAACAATCGGAAATCAATTGGATAATAAATTTTCGATTTTTCGCCCTAAAATTATGAAATTAATAATATTTATTAATTTGTCATTAATTTTAAATATAAATTTTAAATTTTTATGCGATTCGTTCATATAACTTGCACGCACGAAGCAATGGACGCTTCGTGTTACCCTTAAGGGGTGTTGTATAATGCGGGCATGCGACGACGAGCAAGGGAGCTCGTCGCCCGTGCGGCACGAATGCAATGAGCAAGGGCGTAGTGCACGAGCACAAGGCAGCAGCCCTGCCTTGTGTCGTGTGCCACGAGCAATGAACGAATGGGCATGGGCGAGGGGCGAGCCAAGGCAGTCGCGTGTGGGCAGCAAGCGAGCTGCGCCACAACGCGCGCTGCCTCGCACAAGTGCGCGCAGCCTCGCGCGCAGCGAGCGCAAGCTCGCGTGCCACGAGCGCTGCGCCCAGCACTACTCGCGCGCACAGCGCGCGATGTCGCTCGCCCAGCGAGCGATGTCGCGCCCCAGCGAGCGATGGCTCGCGCGCACAGCGCGCGATGTCGCCCGCCCAGCGAGCGATGTCGCGCCCCAGCGAGCGATGGCTCGCGCGCACAGCGAGCGAGCCAGCGCGCCCAGCGAGCGATGTCGCGCGCCCAGCGAGCGATCTCGCGCGCGCGCACTGCGAGCGATAGCTCGCGTGCGATGGGGCGCTGTGCGGAGGCTTGCGATAGGACAGCAGCAGCTATGCGACGAGCGCATGGGGTGCGCGCACATGGCCAGCAATGGCTGTGTGCGTACGGCCCATGGGCGTGCAACGCGTAGGGTGTTTGCGTTACGATTAGATCGTTTTGAATGTTTAATTTGAAAATTTCAGTTCACGTAATTTTAATTAATTTTAAAATTAATAATTTGAATTAATTTCTTGGATTTTAATTTTGAATATTATAATTATAATAAATGGAATTTATTCTAATTATTTTACTAAAATTAAAATCATGAATTAATTTAAATGCGACTGAAATTAAATTAAATTTTTGGATTCAATTGTAAATTTATATGAGCTTTAAATTTTAATTAAATTTGTATGTTTCCGGTTAGACTAGAAATACAATTTTATGTTTAAAATTAGTAAAGCATATGAATTTATTGGTTTGAGTGGGAGCGCTTTTTAGTCATAAACTCTTGATTAGGTCTACAAATCCTTAAGGTTAAAACAACTCGATTAGAATTAATAAGGACTGAATAATTGGTAGATTATTGGTGCCCTTGATTAATTGCTGCAAATGTTTACGTGATGCATAATGTGTTTTACTAACCAGCTATGTGGGCCATTCATGATAATGAATGGGTGAATGGTATATATTGTATATGTACTGTTTTGCAGGTTATGAAGTGACTAGTATGGCCCAAATAGGATAGAAAATATGGTCTGCGTACCATTAATTTGAATGTAATTGGTCTAAAGCACCAAAGTTATTTTTCAATTCAAATATGGTCTGCGTACCATCAAATAGTTGTAATTAGTTATAGCTTATCCTATTTGAAGAAAATGGTGCCTCCCACGGAGATTTTCAAGACGGACTTTGAAGTCAAAGCTTCAAGATGAAGTCGGGCCATACTAGATCACAAATATCTTATGCATGTTTTAAGTTATTTATTGCTTTTAAATATGTCTTAAAATGCATGAGATCAAAAGCTTGATTATGTTGCATGATTAAGGATTTTAGTTCACTTAAAATCTAACCAACATAATAAGAGCCTTAAGTTCCAAACTTAAAAATTGAGTTAAAAGGTGCCATGCCAAAATATACACTTGCTTGGATATCCTTTACATCAATCTAGTAATAGTTTTCGCTCAGCGAGGTGTTACTTATTGGTCCTAAAGGGGCAAGGTACACAAATAATTGTGAGTACATGTTAGTTTTGGTGAAACTCAACGATATAAGTAAGGAGTCCTTTTATGTCGTGGCAAATTCGATAGGTTTACCTAATAAGTTCTTAGACGTACCTATCAACCAAGAATAGTTTCTAGACTATTAGCAAAAGGCTTTTGCTTACCTAAGATGTTCTAGGATTAAGTCGACAAACTGTGCTTAGTTCTTCAATGATTTTAGGATCTTGGAATCATTTTATTCACACCTGCCGGAACACATAATTCGAATAAAATGCTAATGACTTGTTTAAATTGCATGATTGCTTTTATTTTCAAGTTATTATTCATGATAAATGTTTAGACTTTGCATGCTTCAATGTATGTTTTAATTATTGTTTATAATTAAATATCTTGCACTGCAATAAATCCTTTTAGAAAGGTAACAGTAAATTTCCTCGATTGGTAGTGAATCCAAGAACGATTCACGGAAAAGAGAGAAAGTGAGCAATTTAAAATGTACGTTTCTTATAGCGACTTTTATGGTTGTTTTCGAATATCAAATTCGAATGGCAAACCAATTGGTGCTTGTGAATTCAAAATACAATGTAGTTTTGAGATCATAAAGCATTGAGTTTAATACGCTCAGCTTTACCAATGGTTAACAACCTAATATCTTTGTCCATTTAATTCTCGAATGAGTCTAGTCCCTAGACATTCGAATAGATCGATGCTTAGAGAACTTTAGAAGCTTCTGGTAAGATCATCTAGTTGAAACAAAATATTCAACATAAATGGTAAAGAACCTTGTTGGTGACATTGGACATGTCTAACAAAGTATAAAAGTCAACACTAAAGAATTCAATTCTTAAGACTATAAGAAAGGGTACAAGAAATAGGAAAACAAAGGAACAAATGAAAGGAATTTACGATTCCGTTTCTACCTATAAGTTTATGTTTAAAGAGAAGTGACCTAGCAATCAAACTTCCTTGGTATCATATACCGCTTGAGGTTCTTACTTTGGTAATAACTCAAACAATGGAAGCTAGGATACACTAATGACCTACAAGTGGGAAATGAAGCATGGCAATGCTACATTAATTGTAGGGTCATCTAAGTTTGTTTTAAGTCCTTTCAAAGGCTGGAACTTAATGGCTATTTTGTTCCATAATCAGCATACCTAAATTTCTGCTTCAAACACAGAAAGACTCACATTCAAAGAAAAACAAAAACAATGTTTGTTTGTTTATTTGAATGAAATGGTCAATTACAGGTTGAGTCAATATGCTTGATTAAAACAAACAACTCTTTAAAGAACTTTACTAGGTTCAAATCAACCCCTTGATTTGAGTTCCACTAATCTTTGGCATTGTTGCTTAGACCATATCAACAAGTTAACATTCAAAAGCTCTATTTTGATAAACTTTTGAAAGTTGATTGATTTCTAGATCATTTTAAGACAACTAGTCTTACTTGTTGAAAGTAACAAAAGATATGAACTATTGTTAGAACGCCTAGACAATAGAGTTCAAAGCTAAAGAAAGATTTTATGACTTTATTATTTCACATGGATTTGAGTGAATATAGGTTTATTTACTCAATGTGATATAAGTTTGAATCTGTTTGGCTAGTTCAAAGATTCAGAAGTATAAAATCCACTTGGCAAGAAATCATAAAGATCTAGGTTAGATCATGTTCATGATTACTTGAGACCAAATATGATCATCAATGATTGTGTGTTCACAATCTAGGTCCATAAGATATGGCATATCTACGTTGGAATGATCGAAGTCAATTAGTACTTGATTCGATCAATGATGAATCATAAAGACTTTTTCTATAATTTCTAAAACAAAATGCTCAACTACCACCAAACTAAACCAAATTCGTCAAAGCTATTGAAAAGTAATTTCAGGATATCTTTTCAATTATATATCTAAAGAGTTGCTAAACTCAGTGGGAGCTTAGTGTTTGTTATTCAACAAACTAAGGCCCAACTCTAGATATATGTTTCATTGTGATTTATTCAAATGAGACACAAGGGTATTGTTTCTACCACGAATTTTTGAGAACATAATGTTTGTTTGCTCGAAATAATGTCCTTTTGGAGATTCGTTTCCAAAATGACAAGTGGGAGAAAATAGACCTCGAAAGTTTTCGAGGCGAACAACAAACATAAACGGACATTCCGGAGGCTTTTCGAAGTACTTCAGAAAATCCGAACTTATTCTTTAAGGACTTTAGAAGTGGCTTTAAAGAATAGATATCTCTTAGAAGACTTTACAAGTGCTTCAAAGAGAACAGAATATTCAAAGGACTTTCAAGTGGCTATTGATATTCTAATGTTTGATGTTCTATACCCAAGTAGGCATAGAATTCAAGTCACTGAAACTATGAGATTCTTCTATTAGATAGTAAAGAAACATAGAGATCAGGTCAATGAAACTATGAGATTCTTCTATTAAATAGTGAAGAAACCTACAACTTGCAGTCAAACTATTATCATGTAGATTAATGAGTTTGTGACTTGTAAGAAAGCTATGACGAAACCTAGATTCCCTAAAATGGTTAGAGGCCATATATAGACTCAAATGTTTTAAATGGTTAGAGGCCATAAAACATACTCAATGTTTTGATGACAGAATGGGTTCACACCTATTGGTTGCAAGTTTGTTTTAAGGATAAAAACCATCAAACATGGAATTGTGTTCACACACAAAGCTAGATTAGTTGCTAAAGGTTACAAGCAAATTCATGGTGTAAATTGTGTTGAAACCTCATGCATAATCGTAATGCTCAAGTCTATAATTCAAGCAATGATTGCATATTGGTACATATAGCAATTGGATGACAAAACGTATTCCTCAATCAAATGTTGGAATAAACTATGTACATGGTATGTCATAGGATTTGTGGATCCAAATAAATGCTTGAAAGAGAAAGCTAGCTTATAAAATCTAAGTACAGATTTAAGCAAGCAATTGGGAGTTGGAACTGTATTTTAGTGAAGCTAATAAGTATTTTAGTTTCATAAAATGTACATGATTCTTATAGATGTATAAGAAGTTTAGTGGGAGTACATAAAAACTTATTTGGTCCTATGTGTATCACACACATATCTCTCTATTGTGAAATAACATTCAAATGCTAATGACTTAGATTTGAAATTATTCATCAATGATGGACCATGGCGAAACTTAGTACATATTGGGTATTAAGATCTATTTACAAAGATCTTGTAATATTGTTTTAGATTAAGTAATGGCATTTACTAAATCAGACACGAAAGTCTCCATTGGAGATATTCGACCCATGTGAATAAATCTAAGTAAAGAATGTTTGAACTATGTATAAGCATTTACTAAGTTAAACATCAAAGAGTCTAAATGAGATTCTTAACCTATATTATATGTCAAAGAATTTAGCTGGATTCAGTATCTACTAAAATTGAATGAGCTAAAGTTACATGAATAGAATTCAATTGGGAATTATTCTGCAAAAGAATTTATCATGTATGATATAATATGAGGATCGCCAAAAACGTATCGTATGACTCTAAGGCATGACGAACATATACCAATCTCTATTGATCTAAGTGAAGATCAACTAGATTGAGACCAAGAATACTTATGGTACTTGAAAAGGTACATAGGAATAGTTCTTGATTCAAGGAAATAAAGATACGCTAAATATTGATGCTACACGCATAAACACTGGCAAAGGATCAAGCAAGACCCTTTGGAGTTAACCATTGATAAGGACGAGCTATAGAGCATCGTGTTTTGAAATGGCAACATGGATTGGAGACCATGAGTTGTTGCGTGGGAAATTAAAATATTAATTTCTATGTTCTAAGATATAGTTGGAGAGTCTTCCACATATCTATGAACTGCTTGGATAGGTAAATCCAAACAAAGCATCACTAGCAACCTATGCAGTTGAAGTAAAAGTAATTATTGCCTAAGAAGCAATAAAACAGGGTTGTTTAAAGTTCTTCACTGAACTTGGGTAGATCACCTATCTGCTGGCTTGATGGTTCTTCATTGAAAAATGCGTGGAACCACTCTTGAAGCAAGAAAAACGTCTGCTAACTTAATGGTTCTTCATTGCAAAATGCGTAGAACCACTAATGTAGTAAGAAAGACTAGATCACATAATAAACAAACTCGAAAAGATCTTATCATCATATCTCAAAGAACATTCGATGAAAAGGATGCTAAGATTGGCAAAGCATGATAACTAAACCTATGCAACAAGTGAGAATCAACACTCACATTGTCGCACTGGAAATCAAGCATAGCTTTGAATTCCATGAATTGTTTTAGAAAATGGGTTTGAGGCCCATGGTTGTAAAACATTGGGGTTGAACATTTATCATATATGAAATGTATTTTCATATTCCATTTAATCTTGGTTTAGTATTAAATGATGAGTCCCTTCAAATTTGACGAAATATTCAAGATAGACTGTCAGGACCAGTCCTGTGACTAAGAAATGTCTATCAAGTGAACTTGAATGTCAAAGGTTGAAAATGGTCCCTAATCGGAGTTTTTCTATAAAATTGGACGCATAGAAAACGTTAGACGATTAGAATGCAAGATGACTAGTAGTTCTGTTTCTTGAACTATGTGGACATGGCAATGTCATAATCATTTGCATAGATACTTACTTTGGGAAGACTAGTATCGGACAAGACCTATGAAACTTTACTGTAAGAGATGAAAGTCTGTCATAAGTAAATTTCATTAAATTATTAGACACTAAATCCTCAATACCTGAGTGATTTGAGATTACTTGTTTGAGAACTGGTTGCTTTGACGTTGACCAACCGTCGCACCGTAAAAGGAGGCTATAAAGGCAACGCTCAGGTAATCACCTATCAAACGAAGTCTAATCTCAAGATCGCAAGATTGGGATTGTCCTCCCATAAATCGGGATGAGATGCTTAAAAGTTGTACAAGGCCACTCGGAGAGCTAGAAACTGTGAAATGCATGGCCGTGCTCGGATGAATCATAGGCTATGATTATCTGTTTATTTGATCAGTTGAACTCTGAAACCGAGGAACACCTCTGGACATAATAAGGATGACAACTCTTACCTTATGTTCAAGAGCAAGCATCGAGCGACAAAGGAATTAGGAAATGCACACTTGTCCCTAAGGACAAGTGGGAGACTGAAGGAAATAATGCCCTTGGTCCAAGTATGCATTCTATGTTAAGTCTAATAAATGCGGTTCAGTATTAATTAACAAGTTAATAATTCAGTGAGATCAAGTGAGCTGAATGCCTAGCTAGAGGCCGCTTCAGTTCAAGTGGAATTAATGATATTAATCCACAGCTTACTCTTGACTGAACCCGTAGGGTCACACAAATAGTACGTAAACGGATCAAGTATTTAATGGCATTAAATACTCCATCTATGAATATTCGGAACCGACGAATCTTGGTTTCAGTGGGAGCTAAGATCGTCACAGGCAAGAAATGAATACTCCGGAAACAATGATATTGCCGGAAACGGAAATATGGATCGTATCGGAAATATGAATATTATCCAAGTCGTAGATGTTGCCGGAAACGGAAACATGGTACGTATCGGAAAATATTATTGGAAATGGAAATATTACCAGAATCGGAAATATTGCCGGAAACGGAAATATTGTCAGAATCGGAAATATTGCCGGAATCGGAAAATAATTCCGGAAACGGAAATATTAAATATTTGTTCGAAACGGAAATTAATTCCGGAATCGGAAATATTAAATATTGTTCGTATCGGAAATAGATTCCGGAAATGGAAATTTAATCGGAAGCGTATCGTACGAATTAGCATCGGACGAGGCCTGCCGGACGAAGGCCCAGCACGAAGCCAGGCCGTCACCCAGCAAGCACGCACGTCACAAGCCCAGCGCGCGCCAAGGCCACGGATGCGTGGGCCTTGCTGCGTGGGCTGCAGCTCGCACGCATGGGCAGTCCTTGTGGCTGCCGTGTGTGTGTGAGTTTGTGCTCATGCGTGATTCCTGAATCTGCAAGAGTCAGTGTATGATTAAATGTCTATTCCTAATTGGATAAATTAATTAAATAGAATTCATGTAGGATTCTAATTCCAATTAATTCGCATCCTACTAGGATTACGATTCCTTTTCCATAACTCTATAAATAAAGGCCTAGGGGTCATAATTTATACACAAGTTTCAAAGTATTCAAAAGTGAGTTTTTGAGAGAAAATCAAACACACATCTTGCTCAAAAGTGCCGAATTTTCTAGTACCTTAAGGGCGATTCTAGTTGGTCAATCTTAAGGCGGATCCGGACGTGCTGTGGACTATCTACGGAGGGACGACATTTGGAGTCCTAAAAGACTTGTTCTTGTTCGGTTCGGGCGCAGCTAGGGAGGGCACGCAACAAAGAGTATGCATCTAATTATGCTATATGATTATGTGTAAATAATATGATTCCTGGGTTAATGGTTGTTTCCGCATGATTTATGTAAATGTCATATGTATCATAACCTAACAGCCTCTAGCTAGGCATTCAGCTCACTTGATCTCACTGAATTATTAACTTGTTAATTAATACTGAACCGCATTTATTAGACTTAACATAGAATGCATACTTGGACCAAGGGCATTATTTCCTTCATCTTTAGATCCTCAAAACCCCTCAGGCAGTGTCATAAACACAATTTCTGTTAAAATGCCGTTTAAGAAAGCGGTTTTGACATCCATCTGCCATATTTCATAATCGTAATATGCAGCTATTGCTAACATTATCCGAATAGACTTTAGCATTGCAACTGGTGAAAAGGTTTCATCGTAATCCACACCGTGGACTTGCCTGTAACCTTTTGCAACAAATCTAGCTTTGAAAACTTCTAGTTTCCCATCCTTGTCCTTTTTCAGTTTGAAAACCCATTTGCTTCCTATGGCTTGGTAGCCATCTGGCAAATCGACCAAATCTCTAACTTGGTTTTCAGACATGGAGTCTAATTCAGATTGCATGGCCGTTTACGTACTATTTGTGTGACCCTACGGGTTCAGTCAAGAGTAAGTTGTGGATTAATATAATTAATTCCACTTGAACTGAAGCGGCCTCTAGCTAGGCATTCAGCTCACTTGATCTCACTGAATTATTAACTTGTTAATTAATACTGAACCGCATTTATTAGACTTAACATAGAATGCATACTTGGACCAAGGGCATTATTTCCTTCAGTCTCCCACTTGTCCTTAGGGACAAGTGTGCATTTCCTAATTCCTTTGTCGCTCGATGCTTGCTCTTGAACATAAGGTAAGAGTTGTCATCCTTATTATGTCCAGAGGTGTTTCTCGATTTCAGAGTTCAACTGATCAAATAAACAGATAATCATAGCCTATGATTCATCCGAGCACGGCCATGCATTTCACAGTTTCTAGCTCTCCGAGTGGCCTTGTACAACTTTTAAGCATCTCATCCCGATTTATGGGAGGACAATCCCAATCTTGCGATCTTGAGATTAGACTTCGTTTGATAGGTGATTACCTGAGCGTTGCCTTTATAGCCTCCTTTTACGGTGCGACGGTTGGTCAACGTCAAAGCAACCAGTTCTCAAACAAGTAATCTCAAATCACTCAGGTATTGAGGATTTAGTGTCTAATAATTTTAATAAAATTTATTTATGACAAATTTTCATCTCTTACAGTAAAGTTTCATAGGTCTTCCCAAAGTAAGTATCTATGCAAATGGTTATGACATTGCCATGTCCACATAGTTCAAGAAACAGAACTACTAGTCATCTTGCATTCTAATCGTCTAACGTTTTCTATGCGTCCAATTTTATAGAAAACTCCGACTAGGGACCATTTTCAACCTTTGACATTCAAGTTCACTTGATAGACATTTGTTAGTCACAGGACTGGTCCTGACAGTCTATCTTGAATATATCGTCAAATTGAAGGGACTCATCATTTAATACTAAACCAAGATTAAATGGAATATGAAAATACATTTCATATATGATAAATGTTCAACCCCATTGTTTTACAACCATGGGCCTCAAACCCATCTTTAAAACAGTTCATGGAATTCAAAACTATGCTTGATTTCCAGTGCTACAACGTGAGTGTTGCTTCTCACTTGTTGCATAGGTTTAGTTATCACGCTTTGCCAATCTTAACATCCTTTTCATCGAATGTTCTTCGAGATATGATGATAAGAACTTTTGAGTATGTTTATTTTGTGATCTAGTCTTTCTTGCTACATTAGTGGTTCTACGCATTTTGCAATGAAGAACCATTAAGTCAACAGACATGTGATCTTCCCAAGTTCAATGAAGAACTCATATAAACAACTCTATTTTATTGCTTCTTAGGCAATAATTACTTTTACTTCAACTGTATAGGTTGCTAGTGATGCTTTGTTTGGATCTACTTATCCAAGCAGTTCACAGATATGTGGAAGACTCTCCAACTATATCTTAGAACATAGAAATTATTATTTTAATTTCCCACGCAACAACTCATGGTCTTCAATCCATGTTGCCATCTCAAAACACGATGCTCTTTAGCTCGTCCTTGTCAATGGTTAACTCCAAAGGGTCTTGCTTGATCCTTTGCCAGTGTTTATGCGTGTAGCATCAATATTTAGCATATCTTTATTTCCTTGAATCAAGAACTATTCCTATGTACCTTTTCAAGTACCATAAGTGTTCTTGATCTCAATCTAGTTGATCTTCACTTAGATCAATAGAGATTGGTATATGTTCGTCATGCCTAAAGTCATACGATACGTTTTTGGCGATCCTCATATTATATTATATACATGATAAATTCTTTTGCAGAATAATTCCCAATTGAATTCTATTCATGTAAGTTTAGCTCATCTAGTCTCAGTAGATACTAAATTCAGCTAAATTCTTTGACATATAATTTTACTTAGATCCTTTGATGTTTAACTTAGTAAATGCTTATACATAGTTCAAACATTCTTTACTTAGATTTATTCATATGGGTCGAATGTCTCCAATGGAGTTTTTCGTGTTTGATTTAGTAAATGCCATTACTTAATCTAAAACAATATTATAAGATCTTTGTAAATAGATCTTAATACCCAATATGTACTAAGTTTCGCCATGGTCCATTATTGATGAATAATTTCAAACCTAAGTCATTAGCATTTGAATGTTATTTCACAATAGAGAGATATGTGTGTGATACACATAGGACCAAATAAGTTTTTATGTACTCCCACTAAACTTCTTATACATCTATAAGAATCATGTATATTTTATGAAACTAAAATGCTTATTGGCTTCACTTAAAATACAGTTCCAATTCCCAATTGCTTGCTTAAATCTGTACTTAGATTTTATAAGCTAGCTTTCTTTTTCAAGCATTTATTTGGATCCACAAATTCTATGACATACCATGTACATATTATATTCCAACATTTGATTGAGGAATACGTTTTGTCATCCAATTGCTATATGTACCAATATGCAATCATTGCTTGAATCAAATAATAAATAGAATGAGCATTACGATTATGCATGAGGTTTCAACACAATCCACACCGTGAATTTGCTTGTAACTTTTAGCAACTAATCTAGCTTTGTGTGTGAACACAATTCAATGTTTGATGGTTTTTATCCTTTAAAACAAACTTGCAACCAATAGGTGTGAAACTATTCTTGCAAATCAACAAAATTTCAATTTTGTCATCAAAACATTGAGTATGTTTTATGGCCTCTAACCATTTAAAACATTTGAGTCTATATATGGCCTCTAACCATTTTAGGGAATCTGGGTTTCGTCATAGCTTTCTTACAGGTCACAAACTCATTAATAGTTTGACTGCAAGTTGTAGGTTTCTTGACTATCTAATAGAAGAATTGCATAGCTTCAGTGACCTAAACTCCATGTTTCTTCACTATCTAATAGAAGAATCTCATAGTTTCAGTGACTTGAACTCTATGCCTACTTGGGTATAGAACATCAAACAATAGAATATCAATAGCCACTTGAAAGTCCTTTGAATATTCTGTTCTCCTTGAAGCACATGTAAAGTGTTCTAAGAGATGTCTATTCTTTAAAAGCCACTTCTAAAGTCCTTAAAGAATACGTGTTCGGATTTCTAAAGATCTTCGAAAAGCCTCAGGATTGTCCGTTTATGTTTGTTGTTCGCCTCGAAGACTTCCGAGGTCTATTTTCTCCCACTTGTCATTTTGGAAACGAATCTCCAAAAGGACATTATTTCGAGCAAACAAACATTATGTTCTCAAAAATTCGTGGTAGAAACAATACCCTTGTGTCTCATTTGAATAAATCACAATGAAACATATATCTATACTTGGGGCCTTAGTTTGTTGAATAACAAACACTAAGCTCCCACTGAGTTTAGGAACTCTTTAGATATATTATGAAAAGATATTTTGAAATTACTTTTCAATAGCTTTGACGAATTTGGTTTAGTTTGGTGGTAGTTGAGCATTTTGTTTTAGAAATTATAGGAAAAGTCTTTATGATCCATCATTGATCGAATCAAGTACTCATTGACTTCGATTATTCCAACTAAGATATGCCATATCTTATGGACCTAGATTGTGAAATTACAACACACAATCATTGATGATCATATTTGGTCTCAAGTAATCATCAACATGATCTAACCTAGATCTTTATGATTTCTTGCCAAGTGGATTTTATACTTCTGAATCTTTGAACTAGCCAAATAGATTCAACTTATATCACATTTGAGTAAATAAACCTATATTCACTCAAATCCATGTGAAATAATAAAGTCATAAAACCTTTCTTTAGCTTTGAACTCTATCGTCTAGGCGTTCTAACAATAGTTCATATTCTTTGTTACTTTCAACAAGTAAGACTAGCTTGTCTTAAGTTGATCTAGAAATCAACCATCTTTCAAAAGTCCATTAAAATAGAGCTTGTGAATGTTAACTTGTTGACATGGTCTAAGCAACAATGCCAAAGATTAGTGGAACTCAAATCAAGGGTTTGATTTGAATCTAGTAAAGTTTTTATTGTTAAAGAGTTGTTTGTTTTAATCAAGCAAATTGACTCAACCCGTATATGACCATTTCATTCAAATAAACAAACAAACAAGAATTGTTTTTGTTCTTCTGAATGTGAGTCTTTCTGTGTTTGAAGCAGAAATTTAGGTATGTTGATTATGGAACAAAATAGCCATTTAGTTCCAGCCTTGAAAGGACTTAAAACAACCTAGATGACCCTACAGCTAATGTAGCATTGCCATGCTTCATTTCCCACTTGTAGGCCATTAGTGTAGCCTAGCTTCCATTATTTGAGTTATTACCGAAGTAAGAACCTCAAGCGGTATATGATACCAAGGAAGTTTGATTCCTAGGTCACTTCTCTTTAAACATAAACTTATAGGTAGAAACGGAATTGTAAATTCCTGTCATCTGTTCCTTTGTTTTCCTATTTCTTGTACCCTTTCTTATAGTCTTAAGAATTGAATTCTTTAGTGTTGACTTTTATACTTTGTTAGACATGTCCAATGTCACCAACAAGGTTCTTTACCATTTTAATTTATGTTGAATATTTTGTTTCAACTAGATGATCTTACTAGAAGCTTCTAAAGTTCTCTAAGCATCGATCTACTCGAATGTCTAGGGACTAGACTCATTCGAGAATTAAATGGAAAAAATATTTTAGGTTGTTAACCATTGGTAAAGCTGAGCGTTTAAACTCAATGCTTTATGATCTCAAAACTACATTGTATTTTGAATTCACAAGCACCAATTGGTTTGCCATTCGATTTTGATATTCGAAAACAACCATAAAAGTCGCTAAAAGAAACGTACATTTTAAATTGCTCATTTTCTCTCATTTCCGTGAATCGTTCTTGGATTCACTACTAATCGAGGAAATTTACTGTTACCTTTCTAAAAGGATTTATTGCAGTGCAAGATATTCAATTATAAACAATAATTAAAACATACATTGAAGCATGCAAAGTCTAAACATTTATCATGAGTAATAACTTGAAAAGCAATCATGCAATTTAAACAAGTTATTACCATTTTATTCGAATTTATTGTTCCGGCAGGTGTGAATAAAATGATTCCAAGATCCTAAAACCATTGAAGAATTAAGCACAGTTTGTCGACTTAATCCTAAAACATTTTAGGTAAGCAAAAGCCTTTTGCTAATAGTCTAGAAACTATTCTTGGTTGATAGGCACGTCTAAGAACTTATTAGGTAAACCTATCGATTTTGCCACTGAAGGAAATAATGACCTTGGTCCAAGTCTGCATTCAATGTTAAGTCTAATAAATGCGGTTCAGTATTAATTAACAAGTTAATAATTCAGTGAGATCAAGTGAGCTGAATGCCTAGCTAGAGGCCGCTTCAGTTCAAGTGGAATTAATGATATTAATCCACAGCTTACTCTTGACTAAACCCGTAGGGTCACACAAATAGTACGTAAACGGATCAAGTATTTAATGGCATTAAATACTCCATCTATGGATATTCGGAATCGACGGATCTTGGTTTCAGTGGGAGCTGAGATCGTCACAGGCAAGAAATGAATACTCCGGAAACGATGATATTGCCGGAAACGGAAATATGGATCGTATCGGAAATATAAATATTATCCAAGTCGTAGATGTTGCCGGAAACGGAAACATGGTACATATCGGAAAATATTATCGGAAATGGAAATATTGCTAGAATCGGAAATATTACCGGAAACGGAAATATTGTCAGAATCGGAAATATTATCGGAATCAGAAAATAATTCCGGAAACGGAAATATTAAATATTTGTTCGAAACGGAAATTAATTCCGGAATCGGAAATATTAAATATTGTTCGTATCGGAAATGAATTCCGGAATCGAGAATTTAATCGGAAGCGCATCGTACGAATTAGCATCGGACGAGGCCTGCCAGAAGAAGGCCCAGCACAAAGCCGGGGCCATCGCCCAGCAAGCCAAGCGCAACAACCACACGCCAAGCATGCGACCAGGCCCAGCGCAAAAGCCAGGCCCAGCCGAAGCTTGGGCGCGCGCGCGGGGCTGCGACGAGTGGGCTGGCGCTGTGCGTGGGCTGCAAGGCCTGCGTGCGGTGCTAGCGTATTACTCGAAGTGTGTTACTCGAATCCTAAAGCGTATAGAGTTCGTTTAATGATTAAATTCCTAATCCTAAAAGATAAATTAATTAAATAAGAGTTCCACTAGGATTCTAATTTAATTAATTCGTATCCTAGTAGGATTCCAATTCTCTTTCCATACCCCTATAAATATGTGGCCTTGGTTCACAATTTATAACGAGTTTTCAAGTATTCAAAGTGAGTTTTTGAAGAGAAAAATTCAGTCACATACCTTGCCTAAAAGTGCCGAAATTATTAGTACCTTAAGGGCGATTCTAGTTGGTCAATCTTAAGGCGGATCCGGACGTGCTGTGGACTATCTACGGAGGGACGACACTTGGAGTCCTAAAGACATGTTCTTGTTCGGTTCGGGCGCAGCTAAGGAAGGCACGCAACAAAAAGTATGCTTCTAAACTATGCTATATGATTATGTGTAAATAATATGTATTCCTGGCTTAATGGTTGTTTCCGCATGATTTATGAATTGTCATATGTATCATAACCTAACAGTGGTATCACGAGCCTCTTATTATTTTCATAATCTAAATTGCATAAACATGATTAAATATTACAAATTTGCAAGAATTAAAAGGGGTGATTAATTTTCGTAATTGTTAATTAATTGCAAATTGCGTTTATTTAATTATACGTACGCAGTTTTTCGGCAGTTTCTTCGTTACTCATCCAAAATGAGTGATTTTTGTGTCAATTCCTCATGTAAAAGGCATTCTAAAATTTTGACAAAAATAAGTATTTTTCGGCCGAACCCAGAATTCTCAAATTCGAAGCCTAACTATGACTTTTCGAAGGTTTTAGTTTTTCGAATGCAAAATTTCGTAAATTTAAGATGTTAAATTAAATATTTGCAATTCTTGTTGGTAAATCTTGAATTTTTGATTGACCTACTGTATATGTTTAACAAGTTTGAATGTCTAGCCTTGTTAATTATGCAATCTAATTTGTAATTATGATTAATTTGTTGAAAATTAGAATAATTTAGAATTAATTTGATTTTCATAATTAATTATAATTTAATTAGATACCTATGATTAAAAACCACCATAAAAATTGTAAATTTATGATAAATTTTAAATTTTTATGACCTAGACTTGAATCCATGTAAATCGGAAATCAATTGAATAATAAATTTTCGATTTTTCGCCCTAAAATTATGAAATTAATATGATTTATTAATTTGTCATTAATTTTAAGTATAAATTTTTAAATTTTATGCGATTCGTTCATATAACTTGCACGCACAAAGCAATGGACGCTAAGTGTTACCCTTAAGGGGTGTTGTATAGTGCGGGCATGTGACGACGAGCAAGGGAGCTCGTCGCCCATGCGGCACGAATGCAATGAGCAAGGGCATGGTGCACGAGCACAAGGCAGCAGCCCTGCCTTGTGTCGTGGGCTATGAGCAATGGACGAATGGGCATGGGCGAAGGCAAGGCACGGCAGTCGCGTGTGGGCAGCAAGCGAGCTGCGCCACAACGCGCACTACCTCGCGCAAGCGCGCGCAGCCTCGCGCGCAGCGAGCGCAAGCTCGCGTGCCACGAGTGCTGCGCCCAGCGTCGATGCCGCGCACAGCGAGCGCTGGCTCGCACCAAGCGAGCGCTAGCGAGCGCGCACAGCATGCGCTGGCGAGTACACGAAGCGAGCGCTGGCCCGCGTGCAGCGAGCGCTAGCGAGCGAACGCAGCGAGCGATGGCTCGCGTGCATCGAGCGCTGGTGCGCGCGCAGCGAGCACCAGCTCGCGCGATGGCTTGCGAAGGGTAGAAGCAGCAGCTATGCGACGCAGCGCATGGGCTGCGCGCACATGGCCAGCGATGGCTGTGTGCGTGTGGCCCATGGGCGTGTGATGCGTGAGGTGTTTGCGTTGCGATTAGATCGTTTTGAAATTTTAATTTGAAATTTTCAGTTTACGTAATTTTAATTAATTTTAAAATTAATAATTTAAATTAATTTCTTGGATTTTAATTTTGAATATTATAATTATAATAAATTTTATTTATTCTAATTATTTTACTAAAATTAAAATCATGAATTAATTTAAATACGACTGAAATTAAATTAAATTTTTTTTGGATTCAATTATAAATTTATATAAGCTTTAAATTTTAATTAAATTTGTATGTTTCCGGTTAGACTAGAAATACATTTTTATGTTTAAAATTAGTAAAGCATATGAATTTATTGGTTTAAGTGGGAGCGCTTTTAGTCATAAACTCTTGATTAGGTCAACAAATCCTTAAGGTTAAAACAACTTGATTAGAATTAATAAGGACTGAATAATTGGTAGATTATTGGTGCCCTTGATTAATTGCTGCAAATGTTTACGTGATGCATAATGTGTTTTACTAACCAACTATGTGGGCCATTCATGATAATGAATGGGTGAATGGTATATATTGTATATGTACTGTTTTGCAGGTTATGAAGTGACTAGTATGGCCCAAATAGGATAGAAAATATGGTCTGCGTACCATTAATTTGAATGTAATTGGTCTAAAGTACCAAAGTCGTTTTTCAATTCAAATATGGTCTGCGTACCATCAAATAGTTGTAATTAGTTTTAATTATAGCTTATCCTATTTGAAGAAAATGGTGCCTCCCACGGAGATTTTCGAGACGGACTTTGAAGTTGAAGCTTCAAGATGAAGTCGGGCCATACTAGATCACATCTATCTTATGCATGCTTTAAGTTATTTATTGCTTTAAATATGTCTTAATTATGCATGAGATTGTGGCTTGATTATGTTGCATGATTAAGGATTTTAGTTCACTTAAAATCTAACCAACATAGTAAAAGCCTTAAGTTCCAAACTTAAAAATTGAGTTATAAGGTGCCATGCCAAAATATACACTTGCTTGGATATCCTTTACATCAATCTAGTAATAGTTTTCGCTCAGCGAGGTGTTACTTATTGGTCCTAAAGGGGCAAGGTACACAAATAATTGTGAGTACATGTTAGTTTTGGTGAAACTCGGCGATATAAGTAAGGAGTCCTTTTATGTCGTGGCAAAATTGATAGGTTTACCTAATAAGTTCTTAGACGTACCTATCAACCAAGAATAGTTTCTAGACTATTAGCAAAAGGCTTTTGCTTACCTAAGATGTTTTAGGATTAAGTCGACAAACTGTGCTTAGTTCTTCAATGATTTTTGGATCTTGGAATCATTTTATTCACACCTGCCGGAACACATAACTTGAATAAAATGCTTAATAAACATTGAATTATGCATGTATGCTAGAATTTAAGTTTATTAAGAGAAACTGTGAATGGTTATTTATTTGTTTATTCTTTTCAATTGTAGTTTTAAATATGGCAAACAACAATCAAAACATCATCATAGGTTCTGAGCTTATGGTCAAGCTGAACCTGGCAAATTTTCTTGAATGGGAAGCTAAGCTAGTTGAAATAGTCAAACTCAATGGACTTGAGTATGTACTGTCACATCCCATGCCAAGCTACTATACCAGAGACATGACCCCTGAGAGATTTTACGCCTGGGATGCGGATCTCAAAAAGGTTATGAGTCTCATGCTGAACAATATCCCTGATGATTGGGCTAGAAGGTTTGTACCCTATGAACCTTTTACGCTCATCAAGAATCTGAGGGATATCTGTCGTGGAAGCACGGAGGACAGGGACCTGAACGTCCATGAGTTGATTGAATCAATGTCTGGTCTAAAGGTTAGTTCTCCCAACAGGTGTTATAGGATGGAGGTCCAAGAAACACATGTTCAGCTCCTTCGCACTAAACAGAGGGTAGGCGTCCCACTGAGGTTCCATGTGGATCTTATGCGTTCATACTTTGATCGCCTAAGTCTACTAGGAACACCAATAAGCGAAAGGATGGCAGTCTCTATCTTGCTCAATTCACTACACAGTGGGTTTGGTCGCTTCAAGCAACTATACCTAAGTGAACCAAGAGAAGAAACAGTTGCAGAATTTGTTCACCTTGTCAGAAAGGCTGAAATAATACTGGACTATGAAGCCAAAGATTTACTCAAGGCTAGAAGGAGACCGTTCAAGAAAGGTGGAAAGTCCAAGGGCAATGCTAAATCAAAGCAGGACAAGTCCACATCAAGCTGTCTTTATTGTGATGGAATAGGCCATTACAAAAGAGAATGTCCAAAGCTAAAGGAAGATCAGAAGAACGGAACAGTCGTTCCATCTTCAGGTATTTTCGTTATAGACTGTATACTTGCTAATTCAACTTCTTGGGTATTAGATACAGGTTGTGGCTCACACTTATGTTCCAATCCACAGGGACTAAGAAGAAGTAGAAAGTTAACCAAGGGTGAAGTCGACCTACGAGTGGGAAATGGAGCACGGATTGCTGCATTAGCTGTAGGAACTTACTATTTGTCGTTGCCCTCCGGGCTAGTTTTGGAACTGGAAGAATGTTTCCATGTTCCAAGTCTTACTAAAAACATCATTTCAGTTTCTTGCTTAGATGCTAAGGGATTTTCCTTTTTAATAAAAGACAATAGTTGTTCGTTTTATTTTAAAGAGATGTTTTATGGATCTGCTAGATTAGTCAATGGACTTTATTTATTAGATCACGACAAACAAGTATATAACATAAATACCAAAAAGGCCAAAAAGGATGATTCAGATCTCACCTATCTGTGGCATTGTCGATTAGGCCATATAAACTTGAAACGCTTACAAAGACTTCAAAAGGAAGGAATTCTAGAACCATTTGACTTAGAGGATTATGGTAAATGCGAATCATGTTTACTTGGCAAAATGACAAAGCAACCTTTCTCTAAAGTTGGAGAAAGAGCAAATGAACTATTGGGTTTAATCCATACAGATGTATGTGGACCAATGAGTACAAATGCTAGAGGTGGTTTCAGCTACTTTATCACTTTCACTGATGACTTCAGTAGGTATGGTTATGTCTACCTAATGAAGCATAAGTCTGAATCCTTTGACAAATTCAAGGAATTTCAGAGTGAAGTAGAGAATCAATTAGGCAAGAAGATTAAGGCACTGCGGTCTGATAGAGGCGGTGAATATCTGAGCTATGAATTCGATGACCATCTGAAAGAATGTGGTATTCTATCAGAATTGACTCCTCCTGGAACACCACAATGGAACGGTGTGTCGGAACAGAGGAACAGAACCTTGCTAGACATGGTCAGGTCAATGATGGGTCAGGCCAAACTTCCATTAGAATTTTGGGGACATGCACTAAATACAGCTGCACTCACTATAAATAGAGCTCCGTCTAAAGCTGTCGAAAAGACTCCATACGAATTATGGTTTGGAAAGCCTCCAAATGTGTCTTTTCTGAAGATTTGGGGATGTGAAGCATACGTCAAACGATTGATTTCAGACAAACTTCATCCAAAATCTGACAAATGTATCCTTGTGGGCTATCCAAAGGAAAGAAAGGGGTATTACTTCTACAATACATCTGAGAACAAAGTGTTTGTTGCTCGAGATGGTGTCTTTTTGGAGAAAGATCACATTTCCAAAATGACAAGTGGGAGAAAAGTAGACCTCGAAGAAATTCGAGTCGAACAACAAACTCTAGAGAATGCTCAAGATGACATTCAGGATGAAACTCAGAGATCTTTAGAAGAATCTGGTGAGAATCATGGTCAATCTAGAAATGTTACCCCGCGTAGATCGCAAAGATATAGATCTCAACCGGAAAGGTACTTAGGTATTTTGACGAACGAGAGCTATGACGTTCTATTACTTGAAAGTGATGAACCTGCGACTTACAAACAAGCTATGACGAGCCCTAGCTCCAAGCAATGGCAAGAAGCCATGCAATCTGAATTAGACTCCATGTCTGAAAACCAAGTATGGGATTTGGTCGATTTGCCAGATGGCTACCAAGCCATTGGAAGCAAATGGGTTTTCAAACTGAAAAAGGACAAGGATGGGAAACTTGAAGTTTTCAAAGCTAGATTGGTTGCAAAAGGTTACAGGCAAGTCCACGGTGTGGATTACGATGAAACCTTTTCACCAGTTGCAATGCTAAAGTCTATGCGGATAATGTTAGCAATCGCTGCATATTACGATTACGAAATATGGCAGATGGATGTCAAAACTGCTTTCTTAAACGGCGTTTTAACAGAAACTGTGTTTATGACACAGCTTGAAGGTTTTGAGGATCCAAAGAATGCTAAAAAGGTATGCAAGCTAAAGAAGTCAATCTACGGATTGAAGCAGGCATCCAGGAGCTGGAATATACGTTTTGATGAAGCAGTCAGTGACTTTGGTTTCATCAAGAACGCAGACGAATCTTGTGTATACAAGAAGGTCAGTGGGAGCAAGATTGCTTTCCTAGTATTATATGTCGACGACATATTACTTATTGGAAATGACATTCCTATGTTGAACTCTGTCAAGATTTGGCTTGGGAAATGTTTTTCGATGAAAGATCTAGGAGAAGCACAGTACATATTGGGCATCAAGATTTACAGAGATAGATCTAAAAAGATAATTGGACTTAGTCAAAGCACTTATATCAATAAGGTGCTTGATAGGTTCAAGATGGCGGACTCCAAGCGAGGCTACCTACCCATGTCTCATGGAATGACTCTAAGCAAGACTCAGTGCCCAAAAACACTTGATGAGCGTAGATGAATGAAAGGGATTCCATATGCATCATTGATTGGTTCAATAATGTATGCTATGATATGTACACGCCCGGATGTTGCGTACGCACTCAGTGCTACGAGCAGATACCAGTCAGACCCAGGAGAGGCGCATTGGACTGCTGCCAAGAATATTCTGAAGTACCTGAAAAGGCACAAAGATGACTTCATGGTCTATGGTGGAGATGATGAATTAATTGTTAAAGGCTATACGGACGCAAGTTTCCAAACCGACAAAGATGATTTCAGATCACAGTCTGGGTTTGTCTTCTGCCTCAACGGAGGAGCAGTAAGCTGGAAAAGTGCTAAGCAAAGCACCATTGCGGATTCTACAACTGAAGCGGAGTACATTGCTGCACATGAAGCAGCAAAGGAAGCTATATGGCTAAGGAAGTTCATAGGTGAACTTGGTGTAGTCCCCTCCATTAAAGGACCAATAGCCCTGTATTGTGATAATAACGGAGCTATTGCACAAGCAAAGGAGCCTAGACACCACCAGAGAGTCAAGCATGTACTTCGTAGATTTCACCTTCTATGAGAGTTCGTTGATAGAAAAGAAGTCGAGATAAGCAAAATTGGAACTGATGACAACATATCAGATCCATTGACTAAACCTCTGCCGCAGGCGAAGCACAACTCGCACACTGCAGCAATGGGAATCAAGCATATTGGAGAATGGCTTTGATGTCTCTGTTTAATGTTTTTAAAGTTTTAGAGTTTAAATCTTTGTAAAACATTATTGGTTAATCATTCACAATAAATGAAAGGAATTCATTTTTCCATTTAATTTGTGGTTTATTAAATGATGAGTCCCTTCAATTTGACGATATATTCAAGATAGAATGTCAGGACCAGTCCTGTGACTAAGAAATGTCTATCAAGCGAACTTGAATGTCAAAGGTTGAAAATGGTCCCTAGTCGGAGTTTTCTATAAAATTGGACGCATAGAAAATGTTAGACGACTAGAATGCAAGATGACTAGTAGTTCGGTTTCTTGAACTATGTGGACATGGCAATGTCATAATCATTTGCATAGATACTTACTTTGGGAAGACTAGTATCGGACAAGACCTATGAAACTTTACTGTAAGAGATGAAAATCTGTCATAAGTAAATTTCATTAAAATTATTAGACACTAAATCCTCAATACCTGAGTGATTTGAGATTACTTGTTTGAGAACTGGTTGCTTTGACGTTGACCAACCGTCGCACTGTAAAAGGAGGCTATAAAGGCAACGCTCAGGTAATCACCTATTAAACGAAGTATAATCTCAAGATCGCAAGATTGGGATTGTCCTCCCATAAATCGGGATGAGATGCTTAAAAGTTGTACAAGGCCACTCGGAGAGCTAGAAACTGTGAAATGCATGGCCGTGCTCGGATGAATCATAGGCTATGATTATCTGTTTATTTGATCAGTTGAACTCTGAAACCGAGGAACACCTCTGGACATAATAAGGATGACAACTCTTACCTTATGTTCAAGAGCAAGCATCGAGCGACAAAGGAATTAGGAAATGCACACTTGTCCCTAAGGACAAGTGGGAGACTGAAGGAAATAATGCCCTTGGTCCAAGTCTGCATTCAATGTTAAGTCTAATAAATGCGGTTCAGTATTAATTAACAAGTTAATAATTCAGTGAGATCAAGTGAGCTGAATGCCTAGCTAGAGGCCGCTTCAGTTCAAGTGGAATTAATGATATTAATCCACTGAATTAACATGAATGGCCCACATAGCTGGTTAGTAAAACACATTATGCATCACGTAAATATTTGCAGCAATTAATCAAGGGCACCAATAATCTACCAATTATTCAGTCCTTATTAATTCTAATCAAGTTGTTTTAACCTTAAGGATTTGTAGACCTAATCAAGAGTTTATGACTAAAAATGCTCCCACTTAAACCAATAAATTCATATGCTTTACTAATTTTAAACATAAAAATGTATTTCTAGTCTAACCGGAAACATACAAATTTGATTAAAATTTAAAGCTCATATAAATTTATAATTGAATCCAAAAAGTTTAATTTAATTTCAGTCGTATTTAAATTAATTCATGATTTTAATTTTAGTAAAATAATTAGAATAAATAAAATTTATTATAATTACAATATTCAAAATTAAAATCCAAGAAAATAATTTAAATTATTAATTTTAAAATTAATTAAAATTACGTAAACTGAAAATTTCAAATTAAAATTTCAAAACGATCTAATCGCAACGCAACAATCCCACGCAACGCACGCCCATGGGCTACACGCATACAACCATTGCTGGCCATGTGCCCGCAGCCCATGCGCTGCGTCGCATTGCTGCTGCTCACCATCGCAAGGCATCAATCGAACACGCGAGCTGGTGCTCGCTGCGCGCGCCAGCGCTCGTTGCACGCGAGCCATCGCTCGCTGCGCGCAAGGCTCCGCATGCTTGCGCGAGGCAGTGCGCGCTGTGGCGCAGCACGCTTGCTGCCCACACGCGACTGCTCGTGCCTTGCTCTCGCCCCTGCCCATACGCCCATTGCTCACAGCCCACGACACATGGCAGGGCTGCTGCCTTGTGCTCGTGCACCATGCCCTTGCTCGCTGCATTCGTACCGCATGGGCGACGAGCTCCCTTGCTCGTCGTCGCATGCCCGCACTATACAACACCCATTAAGGGTAACACGTAGCGTCCATTGCTTTGTGCGTGCAAGTTATATGAGCGAATCGCATAAAAATTAAGAATTTATTTTCAAAATTAATGACAAATTAATAAATAATATTAATTTCATAATTTTAGGGCGAAAAATCGAAAATTTATTATTTAATTGATTTCCGATTAACATGGATTCAAGTCTAGGTCATAAAAAATTTAAAATTTAACATAAATTTACAATTTTTATGGTGGTTTTTAATCATAGGTCTCTAATTAAATTATAACTAATTATGAAAATCAAATTAATTCTAAATTATTTCAATTTTCAACAAACTAATCATAATTACAAATTAGATTGCATAATTAACAAGGCTAGGCATTCAAACTTGTTAAACATATACAGTAGGTCAATCAAAAATTCAAGATTTATCAACAAGAATCGCAAATATTTAATTAAACATCTTAAATTTACGAAATTTCGCATTCGAAAAACTAAAACCTCCGAAAAGTCATAGTTAGGCTTCGAATTTGAGAATTCTGAGTTCGGCCGAAAAATACTAATTTTGTCAAAATTTTAGAATGCCTTTTACATGCGGAATTGACACAAAAATCACTCGATTTGGATGAGTAACGAAGAAACTGCCGAAAAACTGCGTACGTATAATTATATAAACGAAATTTGCAATTAATTAACAATTACGAAAATTAATCACCCCTTTTAATTCTTGCAAATTTGTAATATTTAACCATGTTTATGCAATTTAGATTATGAAAATAATAAGAGGCACGTGATACCACTGTTAGGTTATGATACATATGACAATTCATAAATCATGCGGAAAAACCATAAAGCCAGGAAAGCATATTATATTCACATAATCATTTAGCATAGAATTGATGCATACATGTTGTAGCGTGCCTTCCCTAGCTGCGCCCAAACCGAACAAGAACAAGTCTTTAGGACTCCAAATGTCGTCCCTCCGTAGATAGTCCACAGTACGTCCGGATCCGCCTCAAGTTAGACCAACTAGAATCGCCCTTAAGGTTACTAGGAATTTCGGCTAGTGTTTGCAAGTGTATGGTTAATTTTATTTCAAAAACTTACCCTTTGAATACTTCAATCGTTTCTGCAAATAATGACCCTAGGCCCTTATTTATAGAGGTATGGAAAAGGAACTGGAATCCTATTAGGATACTAATTAGTTAAACTAGAATCCTAGTAGGACTCTAACTAATTAATTTTATCCTTTTAGGATTAGGAATTTAATCATCAAACAAATCCTATACAATTTAGGTTTCGTATGTGAACACAAACTCTACACGAGTATGACCCACGAGCGTGCAGGCCATGCCCGCGCACAGCCCACACGGCCGCTCGGCCCACGCGAGTCGCAAGCCCACGCGAGCAGCAGCATAGCTCGCAGCCCATTGCTGCGCGCGCTGCGCGCGCTGCCATGGCCTGGCCTTGTGCTGGGCCTGGCCTTGTGCTGGGCCTGGCCTTGTGTTGGGCCTGGCGTGGCCTTGGCTGTTCGTGTGGCGCGCTTGGCTTGCTGGGCGATGGCCTGGCTTCGTGCTGGGCCCTCGTCCGGCAGGCCTCGTCCGATACTTATTCGTACGATACGCTTCCGATTAAATTCGCGGTTCCGGAATTTATTTCCGATACGAACAATATTTAATATTTCCGATTCCAGAATTAATTTCCGTTTCGAACAAATATTTAATATTTCCGTTTCCGGAATTATTTTCCGATTCCGATAATATTTTCGATTCTGACAATATTTCCGTTTCCGGCAATATTTCCGATTCCGGCAATATTTCCATTTCCGATAATATTTTCCGATACGTACCATGTTTCCGTTTCCGGCAACATCTACGATTTGGATAATATTTATATTTCCGATACGATCGATATTTCCGTTTCCGGCAATATCATCGTTTCCGGAGTATTCATTTCTTGCTTGTGACGATCTCAGCTCCCACTGAAACCAAGATCCGTCGATTCCGAATATCCATAGATAGAGTATTTAATGCCATTAAATACTTGATCCGTTTACGTACTATTTGTGTGACCCTACGGGTTCAGTCAAGAGTAAGCTGTGGATTAATATCATTAATTCCACTTGAACCGAAGCGGCCTCTAGCTCGGCATTCAGCTCACTTGATCTCACTGAATTATTAACTTGTTAATGAATACTGAACCGCATTTATTAGACTTAACATAGAATGCATACTTGGACCAAGGGCATTATTTCCTTCATCTTTGGATCCTCAAAACCCCTCAGGCAGTGTCATAAACACAATTTCTGTTAAAATGCCGTTTAAGAAAGCGGTTTTGACATCCATCTGCCATATTTCGTAATCGTAATATGCAGCTATTGCTAACATTATCCGAATAGACTTTAGCATTGCAACTGGTAAAAAGGTTTCATCGTAATCCACACCGTGGACTTGCCTGTAACCTTTTGCAACAAATCTAGCTTTGAAAACTTCTAGTTTCCCATCCTTGTCCTTTTTCAGTTTGAAAACGAAAACCATTTGCTTCCTATGGCTTGGTAGCCATCTGGCAAATCGACCAAATCTCTAACTTGGTTTTCAGACATGGAGTCTAATTCAGATTGCATGGCTTCTTGCCATTGCTTGGAGCTAGGGCTCGCCATAGCTTATTTGTAAGTTGCAGGTTCATCGCTTTCCAGTAATAGAACTTCATGGCTCTCGTTCGTCAAAATACCTAAGTACCTTTCCGGTTGAGACCTATATCTCTGCGATCTACACGTGGTTACATTCTAGTTGGTTCTTGATTCTCGCCAGATACTTCTAAAGATCTCTGAGTTTCAACCCGAATGTCATCTTGAGCATTCTCTAGAGTTTGTTGTTCGACACGAATTTCTTCGAGGTCTACTTTTCTCCCACTTGTCATTTTGGAAATGTGATCTCTTTCCAAAAAGATACCATCTCGAGCAACAAACACCTTGTTCTCAGATGTATTGTAGAAGTAATACCCCTTTGTTTCCTTTGGGTAGCCCACAAGTATACATTTGTCAGATTTTGGTTGAAGTTTGTCAGAAATTAATCGTTTGACGTAACTCATTTGGAAAAGACACATTTGGAGGCTTTCCAAACCATAACTCATATGGAGCCTTTTCGACAGCTTTAGACGGATATCTATTTAGTGTGAGTGCAGCTGTGTTTAGTGCATGTCCCTAAAATTCTATTGGAAGTTCGGCCTGACCCATCATTGATCGAACCATGTCTAGCAAGGTCATGTTCCTCCGTTCTGACACACAGTTCCATTGAGGTGTTCCGGGAGGAGTCAATTCTAATAGAATTCCACATTCTTTTAGATGGTCATCAAATTCATAGCTCAGATACTCACCGCCTCTATCAGACCTCAGTGCCTTAATCTTCTTGCCTAACTAATTCTCTACTTCACTATGAAATTCCTTGAATTTGTCAAAGAATTCAGACTTATGCTTCATTAGGTAGACATAACCATATCTACTGAAGTCATCAGTGAAAGTGATAAAGTAGCTGAAACCACCTCTAGTATTTGAAATCATTGGTCCACATACATCTGTATGGATTAAACCCAATAGATCAGTTGCTCTTTCTCCAACTTTAGAGAAAGGTTGCTTTGTCATTTTGCCAAGTAAGCATGATTCGCATTTACCATAATCCTCTAAGTCTAATGGTTCTGGAATTCCTTCCTTTTGAAGTCTTTCTATGCGCTTCATGTTAATATGGCCTAATCGACAATGCC
Organism: Spinacia oleracea; assembly: GCF_020520425.1. Classification (NCBI taxonomy): domain Eukaryota; kingdom Viridiplantae; phylum Streptophyta; class Magnoliopsida; order Caryophyllales; family Amaranthaceae; genus Spinacia; species Spinacia oleracea. Next base: position 126,604,271 of record NC_079491.1, read on the forward strand.
ACGGATAGGTGAGATCTGAATCATTCTTTTTGGCCTTTTTGGTATTTATGTTATAAACTTGTTTGTCGTGATCTAGTAAATAAAGTCCATTGACTAATCTAGCAGATCCATAAAACATCTCTTTAAAATAAAACGAGCAACTATTGTCTTTTATTAAAAAGGTAAATCCCTTAGCATCTAAGCAAGAAACATAAATGATGTTTTTAGTAAGACTTGGAACATGGAAACACTCTTCCAGTTCCAAAACTAGCCCAGAGGGCAATGACAAATAATAAGTTCCTACAGCTAATGCAGCAATCCTTGCTCCATTTCCCACTAGTAGGTCAACTTCACCCTTGCTTAATTTTCTACTCCTTTTTAGTCCCTGTGAATTGGAACATAAGTGTGAGCCACAACCAGTATCTAACACCCAAGAAGTTGAATTAGCAAGTATACAGTATATAATGAAAATACCTGAAGATGGAACAACCGTTCTGTTCTTCTGATCTTCCTTAAGCTTCAAGCAATCTCTCTTCCAATGCCCCTTCTTCTTGCAGTAGAAGCATTCAGATTCAGAAGTGGGTTGGCTCACCTTCTTCTTTTCAGACTTGGTGTCGCCAGTTTGCTTAGTTGGGCTGGCCTTCTTGCCACCTTTTTTAGCATTCCTCTTCTTACCAGATTTCTTGAACTTGCCCCCACGCACCGTAAGCACATCTTGCTTATCACTTTTGAGCGTCTTTTCAGCGGTCTTCAGCATACCGTGAAGCTTAGTGAGTGTTTTCTCCAGACTATTCATACTGTAGTTCAGCTTGAACTGATCATACCCTCTATGAAGAGAATGGAGGATGGTGTCTACAGCCATTTCGTGAGAGAACTGCTGATCCAGCCGACTCATATTCTCAATGTGTCCAATCATTTTAAGAACATGTGGACTTACGGGCTCGTCCTTCTTAAGCTTGGTGTCAAGAATTTCTCTACGAGTCTCGAATCTTTCGACTCGAGCCAGATCTTGGAACATGTTCTTTAACTTACTGATGATCGTGAAAGCATCTGAGTTAATGAACGTTTTCTGTACATCTGCACTCATGGTTGCAACCATTAGACATTTTACATCCTTGTTGGCATCAATCCAATGATTGAGGGCTCCTGAGTGACCCCGTCGCTCGCGGTTTCGGGCATCGACTCTTCCAGGACATACTCCTTTTCTTCCTGCATAAGAACTATTTGCAAGTTCCTTTGTCAGTCAAGGAAGTTTTTCCCGTTCAACTTCTCCTTCTCGAGAATTGATCGGATGTTGAATGAATTGTTGTTTGCCATAGTTAAAACTACAATTGAAAAGAATAAACAAATAAATAACCATTCACAGTTTCTCTTAATAAACTTCAATTCTAGCATTCATGCATAATTCAATATTTATTAAGCATTTTATTCAAGTTATGTGTTCCGACAGGTGTGAATAAAATGATTCCAAGATCCAAAAATCATTGAAGAACTAAGCACAGTTTGTCGACTTAATCCTAAAACATCTTAGGTAAGCAAAAGCCTTTTGCTAATAGTCTAGAAACTATTCTTGGTTGATAGGTACGTCTAAGAACTTATTAGGTAAACCTATCAATTTTGCCACGACATAAAAGGACTCCTTACTTATATCGTTGAGTTTCACCAAAACTAACATGTACTCAAAATTATTTGTGTACCTTACCCCTTTAGGATCAATAAGTAACACCTCGCTATGGCGGAAAACTATTACTAAGATTGATGTAAAGTTTATCCAAGTAAGTGTTATTTTGGCATGGCACCTTTTAACCCAATTTTAAAGTTTGGAACATAAGGCTCTTACTATGTTGGTTAGATTTTAAGTGAACTAAAATCCTTAATCATGCAATATAATCAAGCCATAATCTCATGCATAATTAAGACATATTTAAAGCAATGAATACCTTAACGCATGTATAAGATATAAATGTGATCTAGTATGGCCCGACTTCATCTTTAAGCTTCAACTTCAAACTCCGTCTTGAAAATGGATTGGAAACTCCGTCTTGAATTTCACCATGGGAGGCGCCATTTTCTTCAAATAGGATATGCTATAATTGAAACTAATTACAACTTTCTGATGGTACGCAGACCCTATTTAAAATAAAAACTTTGGTGCATTAGACCAATTTTTACATTCAAATTAATGGTACGCAAACCATTTTTCTATCCTATTTGGGCCATACTAGTCACTTCCCATAACCTGCAAAACAGTACATTTACAATATACTATTCACCCATTCACTTATCAATGAATGGCCCACATAGCAAGTTAGTAGAATAAATTATGCATCACATAAACATTTGCAGCAACTAATCAAGGGTTCCAATAATCTATAAATTATTCACTCCTTATTAGTTCTAATCGAGTTGTTTTAACCTTAAAGGAATGTAGACCTAATCAAGAGTTTAATGACTAAAATCTCCCACTAAAACCAGGAAATTTACATGCTTTACAAATGTTAAACATAAAATTGTATTTCCTAGTCCAACCGGAAACTTAGCAACATAGTTAAGTCCTGATTAAAATTAAAAGCTCATATAAAATAATATTTAAATCTTTAATTTATTTTCAGTTGATTAAAATTAATTAATTTAAATTTTATCAAGGTTTTAATTTTAGTAAAATAATTAGTATAAATAAATTTATAATAATTAAATTAATCAAAATTAAATTCCGAGAAAAAATTAAATTACGAAAATAAATTTAATTAAAATCGTTATCAACCGAAACATAAACTAAACGGCCCAAACGTACCAAGGCAAGGCCTTAGGCCGAAGCCCAAGCCTCGCCCAAGCACCAACATCCGCAGCGCCATGGGCCGCGTGCACGAAGCAACGCCCAAGGCCTGCGTTGCTGTGGCCGAGTGACGCACCCACAGCGCAACAGCTCTTGTTGTGCCTGCTGCCTGCTCGTGGATGGCTGCGTGCTGGACCGTGGCTTGCGCAGCGGCTTGCGAGCTCCCTTGCTCGTATGCTTCTGCCTTGCCTCATGCCTAGCGCTACGATGCATCTCTGCCCCTTTTTTTGCTCGACCATCCATACGGCACACACGGCACAAGCCTTGCCTGCCGCGCATGCTTGCTTGCTCATTGCCTCGTATCGCATGGGCGACGAGCTCCCTTGCTCTTCGTCGCAAGCCCGCACAATGCAACACCCATTAAGGGTAACACTTAGCTTCCATTGCTTCGTGCGTGCAACATTGGTGATCGGTTTTATAAAAATTAATAATTTTTATACTTTAATTTAATTGACGAATTAATAAATCATATTAATTTCATTAAATTCGGGCAAAATCGAAAATTTATTATTCAAATTAATTTCCGATTATATTTATTTTCATGGATTCAAATCTAGGTCATAAAATTTTAAAACTTTTCAATTTCAACAATTTTATGATGGTTTTTAATCATAGGATCCTAATTAAATTGCTAATTAATTATGAAAATCAAAACAAATTCTAAATTATTCGAATTTCAACAAATTAATTACAATTACAAATTAGGTTGTATAATTAACAAGATTAGGCTTTAAAATTTTTAAACATATACAATAGGTCAATCATAGATTCAAGATTTACATACAAGATTCACAAATGTTTAATTTAACATCATAAAAATTACAAATTTTACGTTCGAAAAACTAAAACCTCCGAAAAGTCATAGTTAGGCTTCGAATTTGGGAATTTTGGGTTTGGCATCCAATCGGTGATTTTTGTCAAAAATTTAAAACGTCGTTTACATGCGAAATTCACTATAAAATTATAAGATTCCGACCATTATTGACAAAACTGCCGAAAACTCCTGCGAACATATAATCAAATAATCGCACGAATTTGCAATTAATTACATACACGAAATTAATCACCCCTTTAATTCATTGAAAATTTATAAAATTTATCCATGTTAATATAATTGATTATGGAATTAATTAGAGGCTTGTGATACCACTGTTAGGTTATGAAAAATATAAACAATATAATTCATGCGGAAAAACCATAAAGCTAGGAATCCAAATTAATTTTCACATAGTCAATTAGCATAATTAGGATACACACAATGTGATGTGTGCCTTCCCTAGCTGCTCCCAAACCGAACAAGAACAAGTTTAGGACTCCAAATGTCGCCCCTCCGTAGATAGTCCACAACACGTTCGGATCCGACTCAGATTCAATTAACTAGAATATTATCTAAGGTTTCATGTTCACTCGGAAAGGTTATTATTAATTATTAATTTTAGGCAAATTATAAAGGATCTGCATACATGTGTTAGGTGAATTAGTTGTACATATGGCTCAATAAGTTGCCAAAATTAGTATTCCAACTTTTGCGAGTTTCTGATATGTATCTTGGTGCTTTCATAGAACTACTGATAGCTTTCTACAAGGCAAATAATAAACACAAGCAAACCAGGGAGAAAGACCTTCACGAGGATTTCTATGCTTCAAAGGTGTACTGAACTCAAAACAATATGTAGGATGTTGCACAGGCTAGTAAAATGAAAACCAGAAAATGAACCAGGAAAATGTCACAATTTATAATGTGAAGATAATTTCAATAACCAAGCAGCAAAAGACATAAGCAAACCACCAAAATGAAGGAAGATATCAATTTATCATTCCACGATGGAAAGAAGAAAGGTTACCTTGGTCTGGAACACAAGAGTATCGCGCGTTCTGTACGAAGAAATCAGAAATAAATACAAAAGAATAACAATAGTAAAAATAAGAAGCTACGGAGCAATATGAAACTTATGTTTCCAAGAACTATTTTGTAGACAAACCAAAAGAGGTGGCATTCTGTCACAAGATGTTCAGACAACATAAAGGGCAGTACATAGTTACATACTCTGTATCTCAGTTGTGAACTCTAGCATTATGGTCATATGTGTTTTAACTTAGCAATTACTCCCTCTGTCCAGAATTGAGTCGTATATACTAATGTTAGGATGCCTAGAAAAAGTTCACATTTCCAAAAATAATAATGGACTACATTTCTAAGACTGTAATCCTACTGTAGTTTTATTATGCTGTCTAGTAGGTTATAACATCAGTTCTACTCTGTAGAATAACATCAATAGATTCTAAATCTAATTACCACAGCTAGTTAATCGTAAGATAAGATAAGAATAACATTGTATGTTTCAGAGTGTGTCCACATAAACCTAGGGTCATAAATCATGTTTATGGTCACGAATCACAAAAAAATTCAAGCTTAGCAACATAGTTAAGTCCTGATGAATCATATTTATATAGGGTATTCTAGGCTCATTTAGGTTGCATTTCTAGGCATTTGTCTCATTTTAGTTGCATTTAGAATCATAATTACATAAGTAGTCGTTATTGTATTCTATTACGCTCCATTTGTGTTTTCTTTGATATTTCAGGTGATTTTACAATCATTTGGGTGCTTTCGAAGTGTTTGGAGGTGGATCGAATGATCACCGGATGGCTTGAGTCGAAGACAAAGTGTTTGATCGGAGAATTAAGTTTTCCGGGGATGGCTAAGTCATTCCGGATGATTAGCTCGATGTATCATTTTTGTATAGGCTCGTAAGATCCTTCGTTGGCTCGCAAGATCCCTCGTTGGCTCGCAAGATCCCTCGTTGGCTCGCAATATCCCTCGTTGGCCCGCTACACCTCTCGCTGTGCCTCGTCGCTTCATAGTTGCTTGCCATTGTGCTAGCTCCCGCTGCCCCATTGCCTCATCATTGCCTGCGCGCACCTCACTAGGCCAGCGAGGGATGGCTCGCTAGCTCCCTCGCTGTCTATAGCTTCGTTGCTTAGCTTGCTACACACACGCACATGGCAGCGAGGGATGGCTCGCTAGCTCCCTCGCTGCCTCGCTGCTCTACTTTGTAGCTAGACGCTCATCACCATGCCAGCGAGGGATGGTGCACGAGATCCCTCGCTGCCCATTCCTCGCCACCTCTCTTGTCGTGTGCGTGGCTCGTGCTCGGGTTTGGTTGCCTCGTCATCGCTCCATCGACCAATCATCGACGACTTTTATCTTTATTTTCTTATTTATTTATTTATTTATTTTATTTTAGAAAATAGGGAGAATATAAATACTCAAGGGAATTAATTTATTTCCCTCATGTTATTTTTTTCTTAGAATTCTTTTAAACGCTTATTACTACTTTTCTCTCTTCCATTGTTGAACGCTATTTTTCTGATTTCTTTCATTCATCAATCTAAGGTAATTTCATAATTTCTCTTGCTTTAATTAATTCTTATTATTTTCATTCCTTAGATTAATTTTTCCTTTGATTATGAAATTAATTTTTATTATTTATTTCATGTTCGTTAATTTAGTCATGAGCGAGTAGTCGTATTCTAGGGCTAAGTAAGGGAAGCCATGTTTATACCATGATTATTATGCATTAAGGTTTGTTAATTTAGTAAATTATTGCTTGAGTATTCCAATTGATTTGTTTTAATTGTTGATTCATGTTATTGGCCATTTTCATGGATTGAATATCTAGCTAATAGGAATTAGAATCGAAAGATCGTATTTTTAGAGGCTTAGTGCAATTGGCAATTCTGATTATGTTAGCGATCGTACTGCATATGTTGAATTGAAAGTGTTAAGACCCGACCGTAGGATTAGCATGTACTTTAATAACTTGGCTTAGTTTATTCATTTCCGAATCGATTTGTGTTCTTGGATTGGTATAAGCATGGTGAACCGAACAGACGCCCTAGACCTTTAATTCATTGATAAATTCTCATTTACATTATTGCTTTATCTTTATTAGTTAATAATATTCAAAATCAAATTTCGTTTACTGAAATAGTTTATTTAATTGGGCAAAACCTAATAGAACTTGTCTCCCTGTAGGATCGACCCGTATTTGCTAAGTATCTGCTAACAACAGACACCGTGCACTTGCGGTATCACTTTTTAACTCATCAAGTTTTTGGTGCCGTTGCCGGGGAGACGGCTAGATTCTATTAGTTTTAGTTTGATTATTTGAACTGTTTCCATTGTCTCATTGGAATTCTCAGTTCCAATTGAGGCAAATCTCACTGCGTTTTTCTTTCTTTGTTGTTTATGCCCAGGTCTGCCAGAATGGGTACCTTGGTTCCTCCCGATCCTGATCTTGGAAAGACCTTTCGTCAACTAAAAAAGCAACAGTAGAAGAAGCAGTCAGGGTCCCAAGACTCACAGACTCCACCGAGTCACACGATGTCTAAATCCCTGAAATCATATGGGGTGCCTTCCTCGAATAGTGTTCCGACTGGGCTCACAATGCCAACTATTGATGCAGTCAACTTTGAGATCAAGCCCGCTCTAATCTCCATGGTCTCACAAAACCAATATGGTCGCCATCCATCTGATGAACCCACCAACCATTTGCAGAGGTTCAACCAACTGTGTGGTACTATCAAGCATCAAGGGGTCACTCAAGACCAATGGAAAGTCATTTTGTTTGGTTTTAGCCTTCGTGATAAGGCTCAGACATGGTTGAATGATGTCAAGGAGACAGAGTGGAGTGCTATTTCACAGGATTTTCTAGAAGAATTCTTTCCACCCACCAAGACTGCTGAAATAAGGCATAAGCTGACTACATTCACTCAAGAACCTGGTGAATCACTTCGAGAAGCCTGGGATAGATTCAAGGATTTGCGGCGGTCATGTCCGCATCACAACATTGAAAAATGGTTCTTGGTTCAGATTTTCTACCATGGTTTGCAAGATGAAACAAAGAACACGGTTAATTTTGCTGCTGGGGGTGTTTTTCTTGACAAAGAAGTGGATGCAGGTTATGATTTTCTTGCCAATTTAGCTACCAACCATTACAGCACCACCAGAACCACATCTAAGAAGGGAAAATTGGATGTCGATGCTTATGCTCTATTGTCCTCACAAGTGGTAGCCTTGAACCTGAAGATCGATTCTTTGAAGGCTCCTCAGTCTGGTACTCCCCCAATGAGTATCAATGTTATGTCTAGTGTAGCTCCAGTGACAACTTCTTGCTGCGAAGTATGTGGCATCCAAGGTCACTTTGGTCATGAGTGCTCTTATAGTTCACAGGATATTACGCAAATGGAGCAAGCGAATGCTTTTCAACAGAGACAACCCAATGACCCATATTCCAATTCATTTAATCCGGGTTGGAGGAATCATCCAAATTTCTCATATCGGGGCAACAATGTTCAGAATCCTCAACCCCAGCAACAATGGTCGCAACCACAGTTCCATCCACCTCAGCCACATGTTGCTAGGCCTCCATTTCAACAAGGAGCCTCACATAATGCTCCCCCGGGGTTTAATAGGCCCCAGCACCAAGGCTATCAGCAACAAGCCCCTCAGACCAGTGCTACTCCAGAGCCTAACATGGGTGATCTGTATAAGCTCATTGCAAATATGCAGAAGATTGCAGAGATAGCTCAAAATAACCATGATGAGAGCATCAAAGAGTTGAAGAATCAGAATAGAATGTTGGAGAATCAAGTTGCTCAACTTGCCGACACTCTATCTCAAAGGCAACCGGGTACACTACCAGGGTAACCTACCCCTCCCCAGAATAGAGAAAGTGCCAATGCTATCACTCTTAGAAGTGGCACTAAATATGATGGACCCCCGATGCCCATGGATGATGCAACTCTTGCTAAGGAGAACACAGATGGACCAGAGAAAGCAATTGATGTAGAGCCTCAAGTCCCGGAAGTTGATAATGCTGATGATGTTGGCGCAAATAAGGAGAAGGAGAAGATTTCTGATTCTCTCCCTATTGTGCCTAAGTTGCCTTTCCCTCACCGGATGCAGAAAACTAAGGTCGATCAACAACTTGGAAAGTTCTTGGCAATGGTCAAGTATCTTTTACTGATTTAATATCTCAAGTTCCTGTTTATGCAAAACTTTTGAAAGAGATGATCACTAAGAAAAGGGATTATGGTGGTGTGGAGAGAGTCGCTCTAACTGAAGAGTTTAGTGCCATATTGCAAAATAAGTCTCCACCCAAACTTAAGGATCCGGGTGGTTTTTCCATCCCCTGTCATGTAGGTGCATTGTTCATTGATAAGCATTATGTGATTTAGGGGCAAGTGTGTCTCTCATGCCCGTTTCTGTCTGTAATAGGTTGAATATGGGAAAACTAAAATGCACACAAATCACGTTGCAAATGGCAGATCGTTCTATAAAGTATCCCTTAGGTATTTTGGAGGATGTTCTTGTCCGGGTGGGGAAATTCTACATTCCTGTTGATTTTGTGGTGCTAGATATGGAGGAGGATAGTCAAATCCCCGTAATTTTGGGTAGGCCATTCTTATGTCCTGCAGGGGCTGTCATTGATATCAAGTCTGGGTCTCTTACTTTGAGTGTTGGTGATGATACTGTTACTTTTAATCTAACCAATGCTGTGAAGTCTCCTATGCTTGAGAATACTTGTTGCAGGATTGATATTGTAGAAGAGATTTCTATAGACAACATCCCTAGAATGTTGTATGATGATCTATTGCCGGCGACTTTCACCTTGGAGGCCCAAAAAGGAGAAGGAGATTGTGAGATTGATTCCTTGATCTCGGATTTAGATGGAATTGAAGCTGAGAAGGTCGATGGTTTTGAGGTATTAGAAACTGTTTGCTCTATTTCCGAGCCACAGGTAACGAAGGTAGAACTAAAACCATTACCATCTCACCTTAAATATGCATTTCTTGATGATAATGAGGATTTTCCTGTGATCGTCAATGCTGCACTCGACGATAGCCATCTTTCCAAGCTTCTGACCGTGCTCCGTATGCATAAAAAGGCAATCGGGTATAGCATTGACGATCTCAAGGGCATTAGTCCTGACTTTTGTATGCATAGAATTAATTTGGAAGCAGATCACCGTCCTCGTATCCAGCCACAACGTCGTTTGAATCTTAATATGCAAGATGTGGTGAGGAAAGAGGTAGTGAAACTACTTGACGCGGGCATCATCTATCCCATTTCGGATTCTAAGTGGGTGAGCCCGGTGCAAGTCGTTCCCAAGAAGGGGGGGACAACGGTTCTTTGATTAATATCATATTCTTTCAATAGCCCTTGAAATCATACTTTGATTAATATCATATTCTTTCAATAGCCTCCTTCTTGCTACAAACCTGAGACCAGGAAAGACATTCCTTATATTTGGTTCCTAATCTAATATTTTATATGTTGTTTCTATCCTTATGCCTTTATCTTAAATTTGTTGTTTCTAATTTTATCTAAATATTTAGAGAAATCAGTACTTATGTGCCTGGTGGTTATGGTTCACTACTACTATGATTATACGGTATTATCAAGTCATTATACAGCTCCTGTACTAGATCGTAGCTTTGTGATATTATATTTCTTTATATTTTTGGTATGCTAGTTATAACTTCTTTCTTTCTTGCCGTTTATTTTTGCACCTGTTATGCTTCTAGTTGCTATCTTTATCATGTTGGTATTTGCATAATTGTTTATGCTTGATGTTTCTATTCTAGAGTTCCTATCTTGAGCCATAGTGAAGTTCATCCTTTCAAACAAGATTTTTTTTTTAAATAAGTTGCAAGATGTTTCTGAGCTGGTATATTGACATACGAGATAATTGTTGTATTCATTTGGGTGACTTTGCAGTCTTTTTCAGTTGGGTTTTGATTAGAAAAGGCAACGGAACTTGGCTAAAGAGACATTGCAAAAAGAGATACTGGCTGAAGAGTTAGGAGCGAATAAAACTATAATTAATCTAAGTGTTAAGAAGGATAAATCCACATACCCGAATAGTTTTAATTATATTAGCTCTTAAGTTAGCGTCCAGATCACGCCAACTATCCACTCCCACTGGACACATATCATCTCTTTTTGCAATATCTCCAAGGAAACTCACAAGGATTTTACCACCTTTTCGAAGAGGTTGGTTGAATTCATTGAACTTAACAATGTATTTGAATCCCGGTGCATCAAGCCAAACGTCTCGATGCATAACAGAACCTTTCACAAGGTGGTGTATTTGTAGGGTTTTTTTTTATACGTGCTCATACTTTTCCCCTACGAAGGAATGTCTTGGAACTTCGTATGTTTTTGGATTTCGAAGGAGTCGCCACCAAACAATTTTAAGGGTCCCGTTTGGAAAGACCAAAGTTGACTCTTTAGTGGATAAGGCATTGAATCTTAGAAACGGATGGGTGAGATCCGGGCAAGGGAACGAGATGCTTATTCCGCGAGCCTTAAAAATTGTATTCGAATGCATGGCAAAGAGCATTTTCGACTAACCCTAGTATTACACTATGTGGGTTTGAACTTGGAATTTTAGCACATAGAATTTCTACTTGTATTGTGACCACTTCGCTTTAAATTTAATTTAAGGGAACCTAAGACCGGTTTGTCCAAGAAATTATCTTTGTTAAGCGTGGTGTAACTTTGTATTTTGTTGTATTTAGCATGTGAGGTGATGAAAGCAATAAACAAGTAAAGCAACATCACAATGAATAAAGGAATTATTAAAAGTGCGTACAAAACCACATCATCTCAAAGTGAGATGAGTAAAGAATGCGAAATTGAAATAGCAAGTAATAGAGGTGCAAAATTGAAGTGCAATATTGAAAGGCATTATTGAAATTGATGTATTGAAGTGCATAATTGAAAAGGTGCGATATTGAAATTGAACTATTGTATTTGAGATCCAAACGCCAAACGACTTCTTAATAATAAGTGCGTTCTGAAGGAAATATGTCCTTCACCCAAGGTGCATTAAGTCTAATACCAAGGTTCTGATTAATTGCGAATAATTAATTTAGTGAGATCAAGTGATCGGAACACCTAGCTGGAGCAATGCTTCCATTAGTGAGTTCTAATGAAAATTAAGCTCACATCTTACTCTTGACTAAACCTACAAGGTCACACCAATGACACGTAACAGATCACCGGATTAAATGAATCGGAAATTCATTTAATAGCTTTTCGGGAATTAGTTGGAAAACGTATTATACGATACGACCTTACATTGGAATCGTATATCGTATCGCGAATATTCGTAAGCTAGGCGAAACAAATAAATCGTATCGGACGACGGTGATTCGTCGTATACAAAACAATAAATAATATCTGGAACGATATTAAGTCGCGAATACGAAGAGCGGCCCACGAGCCGAATGCGCGAGGCACTCAAGGCCCATGGGCGCTCGGCACGCAAGCAAGGAAAACAACACGGCGGCGCTGGCCCATGGCCGAGCAACTACGCGTGTGTGCGCGCGGGCCAAGGCAACAACACAGCAGCAGCTGCGCGCGGCCCACGGCCCAGCACGCTGCGTGCTCGTGTTTGTAGCCGGTCGTGACCCTTGTGGCTTGGCCGGTTAGCAAGGTTATTCTAATAACCTTCTAACCCATGATTTCCATAACACAATTTACACATACTCAAACCCTAGAGACTCAGTGAACCCTAATTCCCTATGTGCCTCCAAAGTGAGTTCTTCCCAAAAGCAAACACTCTTGATCGATTGTCTAAGCAACGATTATCAAGACAGATCTGATCGTGTCGGTGAACCAAGTAGAGGAACGACAAGTGGAGTTCTAAGTTCGTGTTCGTTGACGGATTATTGAGGAAAACACGCTTCAAATGTAAGTATGCTCAATTTGTGCTTTATACATGTTTCCTGGCTTTGGGGATTGTTTCCGCACATGTTATTATGTTTAAGTGTATTCCCCTACAGTGGTATCAGAGCCTTATGTATTCAAAGAATATTTTAGCAAGTTTTATTTGTTTTTGCTGTTGTCGAAATATTTGGATTTTTTGTTGAATTTTCGGATTTATTATGAGTTATTGCATGAATTGCGTAATAAGGTCTGATTTCAAAAAGATTCGGTTTTTCGACTTTTCAAACCCTAATCTGATTGAAAACGATTTTCTAAGATAAACTCATGTGAACGGAATTGCAAAAACAGGCCTCTAAGTGTCGTTTTTTGGGTGTATTTGTTAATTTTTTAATAGAAATTAAAAGTGTCGGAAAGTAATACAATTAAATGGTCGACCTAAACAACTCGGAATTGCTTGAAATTTTGACACGATGTCACTGGGTATATTCTTGATCTATCGTAAAAACCCTAATTTTTCCAACAAGTATAAACCCTAATTTTGCTTTTCCCCAATTCGTAAAATTTAGATCCTTAATTGACTTTTTAAATAATTTAGGTCTAATAATTCGGTTAATTGGGAAAGCGAATATAATTTCATGGGTCAGTGGCTAATTTTAAAAATTATTGGATTAAAATTTTGAATGATTTTGTTAATTTTAATCGCACTTAAAGCTAATTATTAAAATCTGAAATTTAAATGTTTAAAGAACGATTTAAAGTTTTAGATTTTATTATTTAAAAAGTTCAAATTTTTTAGTTGATACGTTCGTTCTTGAATATTTGAATAATGTTAGCCTTGATTTAATATTTTACGAAATTGGATTATCGTTAAATTTATTAAATCGTAAAAACCGTTGTTTTTTTAAAATAAAAATCGTATCTTTAATGAAAAATAACATTAATGCAAAGTTCGTGAAATTAATTTTTTTTAATTAAGTTGGTCCGTAGGCACGAACCAAAGGCACGAACACGAGTGTGTGGTGGGCGTGTGGCTCGACGAGCCATGCGGACTACCATGCGAGTGCCGAGCCGCAGCGACGCGGCAGCAGCAAGCGAGCTGCGTGCCGCGCGCGCGCTGAGCGAGGAAAGGGCAAGCAAGGCAGTGCCTTGGCTTGCGAGTTCTGCGACGAAGCAAGGCACAAGGCCTGCGACGTGCAGCGCTGCGATAAACACGACGAGCGCGCAGGGCAGCAACGAGCTGTGGGCACGCGCGCGCATACGCTGCGGGGTATGCGAGCTTGCTCGTGTGCCTCTTAGGCCACAAAAGGGCGCAATGGGCTGGGCGCAAGCCTAGCCCAACCGTGCACTTGGACTTTTTCCTTGAAAATTGTTTATTTCGTTGGGCTTTGCATGTTTGACTTAATTTGGGCTAACGGGATATTTAATTTAATATTTTATTTACTTGGGCCGGGCCGTGAGTTTTAATTTAATATTTTATAATTAATTATCCTGAATGATTATTGGTTTGAGTGGGAGCCACTAAATGAAATTAAAATGAAATAATTAATTTTAATTATTTTCGTAGGTCGCATTATTTTAATTAAATTCAATTTTAATTAGAATAAAGTCTAAGGATGAATAATTTGGAAATTGATTAATCTTTTAGGACGCGTTTATGTGAACGTGAATTTTAATTAATTCACGTAAATACTTGCATAATTATATGGGCCATTCGTTTTAGTATACGAATGGGTGAATGCATAGAATGTATATTTTATGTAATGCAGGTACTCCAAGTGACTAGTATGGCCAATTTAGGATAGTCAAATACGATCTGCGAACCGTTCTATCTTTGAATGTAAAGTTTTAAATGTGGTCTGCGTACCATGGAAATTTTGATGTAATTTTATTATTTTCAAGTATTTCTAAGTTTAGAACTTTAAGTTAGCATTTGAACGAAGATTCAAGACGATGCCAAGCTAACAAGATGGTGATGAAGATTGGATGCTTCAAGACAAGATGTTTTGGGCCATACTAGTTCACCAATTATTTATGCATTTTGATATATATTATGCTTGAATGTATGTATGTATGCTTTGCATGAATAGGTTGTTTCATATGACTCGATTAGATTAAGTTCACTAAATAATCGAACCAACATAGAAACAACTAGGTCCAAAGTAATATTGAGTTTAAAAATTGCCTTCCAAATCAAGCACTTACAAAAATCTAGGGATCTAAGATAGTAGGTTTCCGCCAAAGCGAGGTGCTATTTTAGTAGACTTAGGTGGTAAGGCGTCCCAAAGGAGCACGTTGATTGTGGTTTCAACTCAAACAACAATGGCATTATGTTGTGGTAATGGGATAAATTATGGTATTAATTTATTAACCAAGAGTAATTTGGAGATTACTAGCAATAGGTTTTGCTTACCTAGAATCTTAAACTACTTAAGACATGCCAAAGCTGCTTAAGGATTTAGGACTTTTGGGGTCTTGGAATCGATTCATTCTTTTAGACCATGTTTTTCTTATTGCATGAATGAAATGTTTAATAGCTTTAATGATTGCATGTTAGCTTTTATTTCAAAGTTATTAAAGTTTATGAATGGTTATTTATTGCAAATTCTTTTCGATTGTAGTAATCAAATGGCCGCAAACAATAACAGCACTTTCAACCTGCGTTCAATTCTCGACAAAGAGAAGTTGAATGGCAACAATTTCCTCGACTGGCAAAGGAACTTGCAAATAGTTCTTATGCATGAGGAAAAGGAATATGTCCTTGAGGAAGAGTTACCGGAAGAGGCTGGGCCGGAGGTAACTCAAGCTGCCCTTAATCGTTGGATCCAGGCCAACAGGGATGTCAAATGTGTGACGCTTGCATCCATGAGTCCTGAACTTCAGAAAACATTCATTAACTCGGATGCTTACCAAATCATGTCAGAGTTAAAGAACATGTTTCAGGACCAAGCCAGAATCGAAAGATTCGAGACTCGGAGGTTGATCCTTGAGACTAAGCTCAAGAAAGGAGAACCAGTAAGCCCACATGTTCTTAAAATGATTGGACTCTTTGAAAACATGAGAGCTCTAGATTCTGAAGTCTAAAATGAAATGGCTATTGACATCATTCTCCATTCGCTTCATAGTGGATATGATCAGTTCAAGTTAAATTACAACATGAACAACATGGAGAAAACTCTTACTGAGCTTCACGGTATGCTGAAAACCGCTGAAAAGACGCTCAAGCAAGAGAATAAGCACGATGTGCTTATGGTGCGTAAGGGCATGAACTTCAAGAAATCAGGCAAGAATAAAGGAAAGAAGGGTAAGGGCAAGGCTACGCCCTCATCCAAGTCCAACGGCACCAGTTCTGGTAAAGAGAAGAGGGTGACTCGTTCTCCTGCCGACTCTGAATGCTTCTACTGCAAGAAGAAGGGGCATTGGAAGAGGGAGTGCTTGAAGAGAAAGGAAGATGAGAAGAACGGGAACGTTGCTTCTACTTCAGGTATATATGTTATACATTGTAATCTTGCTAATTCTACTTCTTGGGTATTAGATACTGGTTTTGGCTCACACTTATGTTCCAATTCGCTGGGACTAAGGAGAAGTAGAAGGTTTGATAAAGGCGAGATGGATCTACGCGTGGGAAATGGAGCACGGATTGCTGCATTAGCCGTAGGATCTTATTTTATTTCTTTGCCTAGTGATTTTGTTCTGGAACTAGAAAACTGTTACCATGTTCCTAGTATCACCAGAAACATTATTTCCGTTTCAAGTTTGGATTCTAAAGGTTTTAGTTTTCAATTTAAAGACAATAGTTGTTCTTTTTCTTTGAATGGAATGTTTTATGGTTCAGCACAACAAGAAAACGGTCGATATGTGCTAGATACGAGCAAACACATTTATAACATAAATACTAAAAAGGCTAAAACTGGTGATTCGGATCTCACATTTCTGTGGCATTGTCGATTAGGCCATATAAACACAAAGCGCATGGAATTACTTTAACGGAAAGGAATTCTAGAATCATTCGACTTAGAGAAGATTGATCAATGCGAATCTTGTTTACTTGGCAAAATGACAAAGCAACCTTTCTCAAAGGTGGGAGAAAGAGCAAGCGAACTACTAGGGCTAATATATACGGACATATGTGGGCCTATGAGTACGAAAGCTAGAGGTGAGTTCAGCAATTTCATAACGTTTACGGACAATTTCAGTAGATATGGCTATATTTACTTAATGAAACACAAGTCTGAATCGTTTGAGAAATTCCGAGAATTTCAAAATGAAGTAGAGAATCAACATGGCAAGAAAATCAAAGCTCTAAGATCGGATCGAGGAGGTGAATATCTTAGCCATGAGTTTGATGACCATATAATAGAATGCGGTATTCTTTCTGAATTGACTGCTCCGGGGACACCTCAATGGAATGGAGTGTCGGAATGGAGAAACGGGACCTTACTCGATATGGTCAGGTCAATGATGGGTCAAGCCGAACTTCCTTTACAATTTTGGGGACATGTGTTGCAAACTGCAGAACTCACACTGAATCGTGCTCCGTCAAAAGCTGTTGAAAAGACTCCATACGAATTATGGACTGGGAAACTTCCAAAGTTGTCTTTTCTGAAGATTTGGGGTTGCGAGGCATATGTCAATCGATTAGTTTCGGACAAGCTCGAACCGAAATCTGACAAATGTTTCTTCGTTGGGTATCCAAAAGAAACAAAGGGGTATTTTTTCTACAACAAGTCAAACAACAAGGTTTTCGTTGCTCGTGACGGTGTCTTTTTGGAAAGAAATCATATTTCCAAATTGACAAGTGGGAGAATAATAGACCTCGAAGAGATTCGAGATGAACAACTAACTAAGAACTCTTTAGATGCAGTTCAGGTTGATGAATCTCCAAGGTCTTTAGAAGACCCAATGGGAGTAGTTCCTCAAAACGTTGTTTCCCCTCGTTAGTCAAGTAGAACTATATTTCAGCCGGACAGATGGACAGGCGTCCTCTTGACTGGAAACTTAGACGTTCTCATATTGGATAGTGATGAACCTATGACTTACAAGCAAGCTATGACGAGCCCAAGCTCCACTAAATGGTTAGAGGCCATGAAATCTGAAATAGACTCCATGTCTGAAAATCAATTCTGGGATTTGGTTGATTTGCCGGATGGGTTTACACCTATCAGATGCAAATGGGTCTTCAAGTTGAAGAAAGACAGAGATGGAATTGTATACATATACAAGGCTAGATTGGTTGCAAAAGGTTACAGGCAAGTTCACGGCGTTGACTACGATCAAACCTTTTCTTTAGTCGCGATGCTTAAGTCTATTCGGATAATCCTTGCGATTGCCGCTTTTCATGACTATGAAATATGGCAAATGGATGTCAAAACTGCCTTCTTGAATGGTGTTCTTGAAGAGACTGTGTTTATGACGCAGCCGGAGGGTTTTGTCGATCAAAAGAACCAAGGAAAGGTATGCAAGCTTAAGAAGTCCATATACGGACTAAAGCAGGCATCAGGCAGTTGGAATAAATGATTTGATGAAGCAGTCAATAAGTTTGGCTTCATCAAGAATCAGGACGAATCTTGTGTATACAAGAAGGTCAGTGGGAGCAAAATTGCATTCCTAGTCTTGTATGTTGATGACATACTGCTTATTGGAAACGACATTCCTATGTTGGAGTATGTAAAGACTTGGCTTGGAAAGTGTTTCTCAATGAAGGACTTATGAGAGGCACAGTACATATTGGGCATCAAGAACTATAGGGATAGATCAAAGAGGATGATTGGACTAAGCTAGAGCACTTACATTGACAAAGTGCTAGCTAGGTTCAATATGATGGAAGCCAAGAGAGGCCATCTACCCATGTCACATGGCACATATCTAAGCAAGAATCAGTGTCCTAGAACATCTGATGAGCGTAGAAAGATGAGTGGAATTCCATACGCTTCGGCTATTGGATCCATCATGTATGCTATGATTTGTACAAGGCCGGATATTTCGTTCGCACTCAGTGCAACGAGCAGGTACCAGTCAGAACCAGGTGAGGCACATTGGACTGCTGCCAAGAACATCCTAAAGTACCTGAAAAGGACTAAGGATAAGTTTCTGGTTTATGGTGGTACAGATGAGTTGATTATTAAGGGCTATACGGACGCAAGCTTTCAAACCGACAGTGATGATTTCAGATCACAGTCTAGGTTTGTGTTCTACCTCAACGGCGGAGCAGTAAGATGGAAAAGTGCTAAGAAAAGCACTATTGCGGATTCTACAACTGAAGCCGAGCACATTGCTGCCTCAGAAGCAGCAAAGGATGCTATTTGGATTCGGAAGTTCTTCGGAGAACTTGGGGTTGTCCCCTCCATTAAAGGACCAGTGGCTTTGTATTGCGAAAATAGCGGAGCCATTGCCCAGGCAAAGGATCCTAGGAGCAACCAGAAGTCCAAACACGTACTGCGGCGATTTCATATACTTCGAGAGATCGTTGAAAGAAAAGAAATCGAGATTTGCAAGGTTGGAACTGACGACAACGTCGCAGATCCATTGACTAAACCGTTGACACAAGTGAAACACAACGCACATGTAGCAACCATGGGAATCAAGCATGTTGGAGAATGGCTTTGATTTTCTAAGTATTGTTTTAGAACATCTGTTAGATCTATGTTTAAAACAATTGGTTTAACCATTTCATATTTATGAAATTTATTATTTCATATTCATTTAATTTTGGTTTAGTATTAAACTAGTGCAGGACCCGTGCCACGCACGGTAATCCAAAATAATTTAGAAGGTACTCCTAAAAATGTACTCCGTAAATTGTAACAAATAATTTTTTCATACCACTAAACTTTATAAAAATATCGGATATTATTTTGAAATAGGCGAACATGTTTGGTCGTATCTTGTAGTTATATGTAATAAGCTTAAACGACACCAAGTTATTAAAGCCCATAATCTCGCTAATTATGAGAGAATTGGTGAAACTTAGTTAGTTATCTGCATCAAAATGTAAGGAGATTATAAATTAATTATTTTTATTATATCCTACCATTCTCTATGACCACGAAGATTATAACATTAATATTGATTATAAGAATATATAATCATTTTTTTAAATGTAATAAAAATATGTAAATAAGTAACAATAATGAGTAATTAAGTTGGTTAGGAGTGAGAAACCAAGGAACAATAAAAATAAAATTAAAATGTAAAATCTATTAATAAAAGTAACAATTAAAATAAAATTAAAATAAAAAACTGTAGGAACTAATGAGATTAAGTTGGTTAAGAGTAGGAAACCAAGGAACGTGCTACTGTGCTAGTATCTTTGAATTTGACCAAAGGGTAAGTTTGTCAGGAGAACGTGGTAATATCTAAAACAAAAAAAAAGGAAAAAAAAGAAGAAAAAAAAATCAGTGGGAAACCTTCTCGTTTCTTCCGCCACCCCATTCATCTTCTCCAACCAAACAATCACCATAGCCTCAATTCACAAAAAGTTCTCAGAAATCCATCCCAACTGTCAAACAAAACAGCTAATTGCAACCTTGAAGGCCACTTATTATAGGTTGCTTCTTGTTTTCTCCAAGTCTAATTCTATCTCAAAGTTTCATAAAAAATCTCTTGATTTTGATAATTATAGTGAAAAGTATCAGATTTTTCACCTGCAGCGGTTCAGGAATGCTTGAGTTGACATGAGTAAACAAATGAGTTGACTTATTGTTTGGGACGCATGCATTCAAGCGATTACCATCTCCTTCGTTCCTCCTCCCTACCAACGCTCTGGTAAGATAATTTTGTTTATTTTGCAATTGATTTTAACAAAATACTGTTGAATTTGCATTTTATAATTATAAATCTTTCATGGTAACTATAATTTTGGTTGAATTCAGGATATTGAAAGATCTTCTGTGCTTATTGAAAAATTAGATCGGGATAATTTTTTCGAAAAAGGTGAGATCTGATCACTACTATTGGAGGAAAGACATATCTTTCGAATTTTTGTTGGACCTGTAAGTGTCTTTTTATCAAATTTACTCAGAGATCCTGTTTAACATTATAGATATTTTTTACAACTAATTACAATCTCAAAGTTTATTTTTGTGATGCAAGCACCATGTTCATGCAAAAGAAAATTGCTTATTACTCATTTTATGTTTTTGTTTTTGTAAGTTCACTGATTTTATTATTCAATATAGGGACCAATCTGATTTAAGTTTTAGCATGCATGCATTATGTTTATTTAATAAAGATGAAAAATACCAAGTTAAATTACTCAAGGTAAAACACCAATCCTGTAAGTTCCGATTTATGTGTTTGAACTATAAAAAAGGAATTTTTTTTTTTAAAGTTTACATAAACTAAAGTTTTCCCACTATGCCTCTCTTGTATTCCACAAGGACATGATATCTCATAATGTATCTGCAATAAACATATGAAATATTTGTTTTAAATTGTCACTTAAAATATATAGTTAAGTCGGTAAATAAATAACAAAAGTTAAAATTACCTCGTTAACCTAAATTCTGGAATACTTCTTTGTATACTACATTTTGGGTAGTATTATATGTCAGGCCATCCTTATCACATATCAAAATTTTCAACTCACTTTTCCTGGTAACCCTTGAAATTGCAACATATAGTTGCCCATGACTAAAGACCGGTCTAGGAAGATATAGACCTACATGTGAAAGAGATTGGCCTTGACTTTTGTTTATAGTCATAGCAAAGCAAACAACCAATGGATATTGCCTACGCTGAAGCTTGAAAGGCAATTTTGTGTCAGATGGGGTCAAGAGTAGTCGAGGTATGAAAACTTTGTGACCAATCTTGCTTCCCGATAGGATTTTAGCCTCAATTATATGGTTACCCAACTGTGTAACCACTAATCTCATACCATTACATAAACCAGAAGGTTGGTCTATGTTCCTAAGTAACATAACAGGGACTCCTACCTTCAGTTTTAGGGTATGATTCGGTAGCCCAGAACACTTGATGCTGTTTAAGAAGTCAGTTGTATATAGCTCTTGATTACCCCGTATATCTGCTTTGCAAATACTATCTGAACTTAGGTATATTTTCTGTTCTCCTGATATCATGGACAGCAAATGTTCATTTACCTCCTCTACACACTCGTTTGTTGGAGCAAGAATAGCTCTACCTTGGAAAAACTTTGGGTCATCCAAGTTCTCCAAGACAGATGGGTAGATACTATCAACAATTGCTGCAACAGGATTAGTTACAACATCTCTAATCAACACATCATCTGGAATCTCTATGGTAGTCTCCCCATCATTAGGTTCTCCTTCCTTACCATCTCCGATTCTCAATATCCACTCTGAAAATTCTCTTATCTCATTTGAATCTTCTGAACTTCCCACTTGCAGTCTCATGTTTCGTGTCAGAGATAACACTCGACAAAAATTCCATAAATAGGAAGAGTTTATGGCTGCAAAAACAATATCTTGACGACTTCCCTTTGGGACAACCGGTAAAATTTGTCGAAAGTCTCCTCCAAAAACAACAATCTTTCCACCGAATGGTTGTTCCATACTATTTGGATTTGAAAATCTGAGAATATCTCTCAAACTTCTATCTAGAGCTTCAAAACAAAACTTGTTAACCATTGGTGCTTCATCCCAAATAATGAGCTTTGTCTTAATTAAAAGTTCATCCAATGGTGCTCTTTGTTTAATCTCGCAAGTTGTATCTTCATTCACATTGATAGGAATTGCAAATCTAGAATGAGCAGTTCTGCCTCCGGGAAGAAGAAGAGACGCAATTCCACTTGATGCCACATTAAGTACAATTTCACCTTGGCATCTAATAGCCGCCGATAGAGTTTTCCACATGAATGTTTTTCCTGTGCCTCCATATCCGTAAAGGAAGAAAACACCCCCTTTATCTTCTGCCAGAGCACCCATTATTTCCTTATAAACCTCTTTCTGCTCATTAGTAAGAAATGAAACTAATCTTTTGTGCTCTATGTCTAAGGATGTTCTATCATAACGAAGTTCTTCTTGGATTAGTTTGTTAAGACCATCAGAGACTAAAATCTGATCTGGAAACGGCATTGGAGGAAAATGTGCAAGAGTGCGTCCGTTACATCGAAGCAGTTTCTCTATCTCGGCTAAAGTGTAGTTCTTGATTTGGTCTTCACTTAACTGCAAGTCTAATCATAAATAAAAATAAAAAATCAGAAAAGAAATTGATTAGTTATACAATCATTTTTGCAAAATATTATATTAGAAAGGGTTAATCATACAAAAAATATTTTTAGAATTCAAATAAAATTTTGGAAATCTTAAAATACGATAAGTAACCTTAAAATTCCGCCGTACCAGGTATTTGGAGGATACGTTTTTGCCTATGAAGAATATCGTCTCCAAGGAATTTCCATATTTGCTCCCATACAAATTCGGGTCTAGACATACTGCCTGACAACAATAAAGTCACAAAAAGACTTCTTAAATATTGTGCTGATCCCCAAAAACTTGCTTCTGTCATACCATCAATATATTCTTTGTCATCGTCTAGTAATCCACGTGCATAGCAAGCTTCTTTGAATGAGGAGTACAATACACCATTAACAATCCTGATGTCTTCGTAACATGTTGCACCTTGAATTGTATTCAACAAAGCACTCAAATAGTACAATTCTCCACTGCCCGGAGGTACATAATATACTCTCCCAATAGATAATCTTTGTTTCTCGTGCTCCATTCTCTACTTCCATCCTTGTTCCACATGAACTTTGTTGGAATTTCAGCATAAGTTAATTGTCTTGCTATGGGATCTGTTTTATTCAATTCCATCCAGCCCAAAAACATTTTCTGGTCAATTCCGGGTTTGTTAATAATGTTATCGAGTGGCTCATCGTCTTCAAATACAATACTTTGTTCATTAGGTAGATGAAAGCTCAACCTTTGAACTGATGGAGTTCGATAATAAATATCATATCCAAGGATTCTCCAAACTGCTTCACATAGAGAAATGTACCTGTAATTTTAATGACTTAAAATTGATGAATAAGAAACATAATTAAATTATAATTCATTCAAAATAATCCTTGTAATGTCCTATATATTCATTTGTTTGAAAAAAGGGCAGAAACAATATTCTGAAAAAATTTAGGGTGCAATCAAAATGATTTCTAATCTTGTATAATGCATTTATTATGTAACTGATATTTAACTGCATGTATGGATAGTTTTAGTACATCATATTAAACATTCTTATATTTAAGCTCTGAAGCATCTGTTTATAGTTATGTAATGACTTTTGCTGACATTTGAACTAAAGAGCAAGATCACACTTATGTTATGAGTTGCACTTTTATGAAGTAATGTGGGGATTTTTTTCATAATTGTGCGGTGTTTGTAATTCTGGGAACAGTTGCCTACTTATATAAGTGTGTGTTCTTCTCTAATCGTATTCATACATTTTGCCTTACATTTTGTATTATTTTTGCTTCATATATCATATTCTTACATTCTTCTTCATATAGTTTATGCATCTATATATCTATTATTTTCTATATAAAGACTGATATGTTTTTGCTCTTTTTAGAGTTGTTCCATATTCAATCTAAATTATATTATGAACATCATGTGAGAATCAATATCAAGATATATTTACCTGTAGTGGGATTAATGCGCCTTAATGTTTCATCCAATTTTATTTTTTTTCAAACGTTTGATGGTTGTTTCTTAAATCATCAGGGGATTTTATAATAGTTTAATTTTTTTTATTTTCTCATTTTAACATGAAATCATCAAGAGATTTTATAAATAATAGGTTTTATTTACTTGTTTTATTATGAGAGTTTAAATGCTTGAAATTAATGTGATAAATTTGTGCAGGACTTTCGACTGCAAGATATTGCTGACTATGAGGTCTGGTATGGTCAGCCACATAGAGCACTAACATTACAGGTATGTCAATTATGGTGTGTGTCTTTGGCAGATTTTTTTGGTACCATATTTTTTATCATTATCATGATCAAATAGTGTATGATGTTTTGTGGTATGATAATCTAGTTATAAAAAATTGTCTTAGCTTCCTAAATGGTGTGTACAGTGGAGTCCTTATTAAAAACAATTCTTGATGACTTTGATGGTAAAACTTCGTACAACCTAATATAAAATGCTCAGTGCTAACACATTTAGTGTATGAATGCCCCTTTAGGAAAAAGCCTGAATATGTTACGAATGAAGAAATTTATAAGTCATACACTCTATCATATATTTAGTTGCCAATGCTCGACCATTCATTCATGCCACATAGTCAATCTTAAATATAATGTTATTAGCAAATAGTTTAAAAAAAATACATGTAAGGTCGTTAATGTTATAGGAGACTTACCTGCAATCGTAGTACGACTTTATCTCGTCTTTGTTGTGGTTATTCTCATCATCTCCGCCTGCTTGACTTACTGGTGCAGTTACTCGATCATGACCTTTATTGATATATTTAAAAATATATTTAATTGATCTTGATTGGTTGCACCATTCAACATTGATATGAGCTCCATATTTCATGAGTAGATAAGGATTGTATGGAACAACATATCTATTATCTAAAGTAACTCCATTCTTTTCTACTGTCCTACCGTTATTCCTCCTCCTATAATTAGCATATCCATCATCACCAATCGTTGTTCTTTCATTGAACTTTTTAGGGTAATGTTTTGAACACTTCCCATCTTTCATACACGGGGCCTGAACATTATGTAAACCACATGGACCATGAAACATGCAATCTCTAACCAAGTTATATAACTTAGGATGTGTTTCTTTATCCGGTATTTCCGCTGAAATAATCTTGTCGATGTCATCACCACTAAGATACTTGTTTTCTTGGTTCTAGAACAACAAAATATGAGCATGAGGTAGGCCACGCTTTTGAAATTCAACTGTATAGATCACTGCACATATAATCAAATAATATTATAATTATTTAGGAGCATCTTTTTACCCACTAAACACAATAAATAAATATCTGTGGAGTAAATAAAACAAATGTCTAAAGCAACAATGTAACTAAGTAAATCTCAAACCTACAACGTACAAACTAAAAATCAGCTCAACTGCTTCCATTATAGAAAATTTGTCATTTCACTAGTGGAAAAAATACCTGTTGAGGGGGGCATTTTGGGCTTATTGAGGCGAACAAGGCCCGCTTCGACAGACGTGGCTTCAACAGCTCACATAGCTGTTGAGGCGGGCTTTGTTCGCCTCAACAGGTAGTCTGTTGTGGGGGGCTTTCAAAAGCCCGCCTCAACAGGCCAAAACCAAAGCGAAAAATAAGGACCTGTTGTGGGGGGCTTTACAAAAGCCCGCCTCAACAGACACCTCTGTTGAGGCTCACTTCTTAAATGCCCCCCTCAACAGACCTGTATTTTTGCGCCAATACCTGTACATTGGCGCCATAAATTCATATGTTGTCGAGGCGTACATTAAAAGCCCCCTTCAACAACATTATTTTTTTTTTCCAAATTCTTTTAAAATATAAAATAGGTGGCAATAACCAAATCTATATATATACACCATTGAGCATTGAAACCTGTACACGCACCAATCAACACCAGAATAGCAAATGTATGAATCTGCTTATTTTTATTAATAAATCATGAAATTAACTTCATTTATATTAACCCAATAGAGAAAAGCGTATAGTACGTACGTTTACAATTTTTAAACACCTAGCTAGCTAGTCTAACAAATTAACACTAATATTAACAAATAAAGACAAAAGGCTAGAGAGCTAGTCTAACAAATTTCTCTAATCCGGCCACTTAGCTCCCTTTAGATCATGCATTACAAACCTTAATTAAGGCCGTGTTGACTTTCTAATTCCAATCGACTCGATCCCTGCAAGTACCTTTAGCACAACCATAGGCTAAATATAGCAACAAATTGAGGTGGCTCCTTTCCTTGGAAAATACGACCCTGCACCAAACAAAACCTTTAAAATAGCCACCCACAAATTAGAATTTGCAATCATGCAATAAAAAGAAGTATGACTATACCAGGGCAGGTCTTCCTTTAAGTGAATTGCACATTGTGTTAGCCAACCTTGCTGCCATCTTCTGGTCATCCTGAAAATCAAAAGATAAAAAAAAAATGAAGCTCAACTTATTCTGAAGCAAAAGAAAGTAACAGAGAAAACTAGTAACATACTGGAGAGAGGGAGAGCATGTGTGTGGGAGGCTGTAGAGGAAGAACTCAATAAAAGAGTATTTTCTATTTTTGAGAGCCCCAAATTTATTCACATCCTACACCTAGCATCTCTCTCCTTGTTTGTCTCAGTGTTCATATGTTCTACTGCAAAGTAATGTGTACATTGAGAGTTTGTTATTCCAAAAGAAAGAAGTAGAAAGATGTCTACGTCTCCAGAAACCTAGATTTTTTTTATATCAACGAGCCACCGAGGACTAGAAGGATAGTTTACAGGCTCAAACTACTAAAAGCCTTGAAAGCATGGCTTTCAAAAGAACCGTTGGCCATCCTCCCTACTCCGTTAAACTTGTAGGATTTGGCAGGAGACGTCATGTTCAGAAAGAGGGAAGTAAACAAAATGTCATTGTCACCAAGACCTATGTTCGAGAGTTCTAAATCGGCCACCAGCAACTAGCAAGGTTTTGCAGGAAACTGCCTATAACCTCAAGGGCATGCTTTCACATTGTGATTGGGCTATCTACCCTTGAATAGATGACAAGTTCTAGCTCTTTACTCGTCTTTTATCCTAGAAACTCTTTACTTTCGTTTTATCTGCGCCAGGAAAGTATCAGCTTTGGAAAGAGGTGTCCGACAAGGATAAAATCCAAATTCCATGCGAAGCATAATAAATCATGGAGAAGCAGACATATACATGCAAAGTCCCTAGACTACTGTGGCAATGTGAAAGATAAAATAACAATGTAAGAAGATGCAAAATTTTCCGTACAAAAACCATAGGCCAGTGTATCTGTATGCAGTGGACTTAGTTAACCAAAATCACATAAAAGTCACCCCAAATCCAATAAAAGTCAACTTCACAAACGGGTTAAAAGACATGAATGAAATTTAGGGTACCAATCTTCGTTGTAAAACTACACCCGTTGTATATAGGACCTGTTGAAGAAACATTGCCAAGACTCAAAGAGTCACAGGACTGTTGTATAATACATAAAAAGCACTTGCCTAATGAAAACAAGGTATCAAACAACCCAAACATCACCTTGCATATCACCAAAGACATACTTTTATGCAACTTCATAAAAAGGCATTGAATACGCTTTATTAATTGTTAAAGTACGATAATCAAGTACTTAAAAGTAAAAAAATATAAGTAAAAAGAATTCATATCATAACAGAAAGTGAGAAGCAGCCACAGATATCTGCGAACTTACAACTGAAAATTGAGTTCCAGATTCATCCATAGTCACAATCTCACCATTCCAAGTGCCTAGCTTCTCCAATATAGTGGAAAAATTCTTCTCACCAACAGTAAGTCGAAGTCTCATTGGAGATCTTTTGATGGGAAATTTCTTTACAAGCCGGTGAATAACATCTAGTGCCTGTAATTCACGATGCATAGAATTAACTTATGAACTAAACTACACAATAAAACCATAATTTATCTCAACTTTATACTGTAATTTACAAAGTGCAACAATCAAAGATACAGCTAATCAAATGTCCCAAAATAAGACAAATCAGAAGAATTATGCATAGCAATACAGTAGATAAAACAGTGCTAAACCTGCTTTTTGGAACTGTTATAAGGATCAACAGCAAAATGGATGTCATGCATCAAACGTTCGATCATAGTTATCGAGTAAGGGCGTTTCGTGTCAGGATTAATGGTGTTTTCCATGACAATGGTGGCAATATCACGAAACTGAAGTGACAATTGAGCCTCCCTTTCTTTCCCTGCAACTTGAAGATCTCCTTTCTCCAGAATCTAACCAAAACAATCAAATATATAAAATCGTGTTCGCTAAATCATTATTAACTAAAACCTCCCCAAAATTACATAAGTTCAATCAAAGAATTCGATTTCAAGAAGATGAATCACCTCTAAACAAATTGTTGTTGCGTCATCTGTCAGAAATGCAGTCTTCAAATCCTTCAGTTTACTACACTGTCGTCATTCCATTTGTTTGCAGACATAACATTATAAAAGAACATTAATTCAGAAAGCCATGAGATGACAGCCAGGAATGCAAGACATATGATGGAAATTGGAAAGCAGTATATGTATATACAAGCAAAAAAATGCATCAACCTATTTTCTGAAATTAAATAATTAGTAGAATACCTCTGTAATTCCACATTGAGCATGGTTGTGATCCTGAAATAAACCATACTGGTCATGACTACATATAACTCAGCTTTAGATGCTGCAGGACTTGGATATATAGCTGCAAAATAAAATCATTTGTCTTAAAGATCCTACACTTCGGTTGCTATGTGCTTTTGATTCAAATAGCTCCCAAGCCAAGTGCAAAACTCATGTATAAAAAGGTGGGAACTGGAAATCAGGACTTGTGTCTGAAAATGTTAAAAAAAATTCAACAAGCAAGCATCTTAGGAAAAATAGAACGAGGGAAGCTATTGTTGAAACTAACCTTAACGGAGTTCACACAACAAACTGTGATATAATTACTCTATGTCAATCATAACAATGCAAAACTAGAGCTGAGTACAGAAAACATGAGACAAAGACATCTGGGCAACTGTAAGGTACATAGCAAGACAAAAGGAAAAAAAACAAGATGAACACAAGACCATCAGGTAGAAAACATTAGCAGGCAGGAACAACAAAAGTAAAAATAAAAGGGATAACTGCCATACACTCATCTAGTGCTGCAAATTTACTAGTAAAAGAACAACTTTTAGCACATATTGCATAATTTCATAGTCTGCGCAAATTTACATCAAAATAAGAATGTAATAAATATCGGTTTTACAAATTCAGATTGCCCTGACATATTCATTGAAGTTGTCCAGATGTAGACATTGCTGCAACCATCTGATGGTCTTACAACAAGTTTCTCCAACAACATACTAACTAGCACTAAGATAAAGCATAAAAGTTCTAAATAGTACGGGCTTGATCCCCTGTTTAGTTGCCTGACTCTCTTCCAATTAGAAATCAAAGGAAATGTATGTTAGAAACTCATTAACGAATTTAGATTACAAACCACCACCACCGCAACTAATTTGAGACAAAAAACCTAAAATAAAAAACCTAAATTCACCACAATTGTAAATCATTAATTGGAACTGATGAGAGTAATTCCAAGAAGAAGAAGAAGATCTATTTACCACCGCAAGATCAGAGCCACCAGCAAGCCATCACCTTGCTTGCGTCGCCTCATCCGACCACCCACGACCTACCGAAACCCGAGCCGCACCTCCCGTTAGAAAATAAAAAATCGTTAAAATCAACAAAAATAATCAAAAACCTAAATTATAAATCAAAAAAGTTAATAAAAAATAATATGAAAAATCAAAAACCTAAAAGAATGGAAGAATGCAGGAGAGATGGAGAGAGATGAAAGAGTTACCTCATTTGGAGAACGACGCCGTCTTCCTCGAGAATGCTAAGTAGATGACGGTCGAATCGATATACCCTAGCTTGAGGAGGGAGACAAATCGACGAGTTTGAAGAGTCGAGGGAGAGAGGTCGCGGAGATACCCTAGCTTTGTAACTCTTCCATGGAAGGCGGAGGAAAAGCTTCCATGGAAGCCAACGACTGTGAGGAGAGGTAGCCCGATTTGTTGACGAAATAGCGGGTTTGAGGAGTTTTGAACCAGGAGAGAGAGGAGAGAGGAGAGCGAAGAGAAGAGAGAGAAATGAAACAGATGAAATGAGGAGGAGATAGAATTAAAACGCAGTAGATTGTGAAGACCTGTTGAAGCGAACAAACATAAGCCCGCCCCTTTAGACTAGTGTCTATTGAGGCGGGCAATAAAAAGCCCCCTTCAACAGTATCTATAGAAGCGAACCCCACAAAAGCCCGCCCCAATCTGTTAGTAAAATATTTGACCCGCGTTGACTGGGTGGTTATTGAGGCTCACTTATGTATGCCCCCCTCAACAAGGGGGCTACAATAGGCGTTTTTTCCACTAGTGTTTGTCAATTTGGAGCAGTTCAGGTACGTTATCTGCATAATGCAGACCAGTAGAAGTACATTTTTAAAGAAAAATCTGTAAATTCCATTGAAATCTCACCTGACTGTACTCCTCCAAATATTTTTTTCATCCTTCAAATCTCTTGTCAACTGATCAAGTTTGATTTTGAAAATTCTACATAGAATATCCGGTCGATCTTCTGGTTTAAGTCCTCTTTGTTGCACATATCTCATGATTTCTGGCCATTTTGGATTGCAAGTGAAAGTGATAAAAAAATCAGGATATCCATACCATTTGCAAATAGCCATAGCATCCTGATAGTTTTGAACCATATATCTAGCACCACCGGTAAAAGATGAAGGTAACACAATGCGTTTTCCGGTAGAAGAAGAGTTCGTGTTTTCTCCCATTCTAGCCTGTCACATTCTTGTAATTATCTGCTCTCAAATTCTTTTGATGGGTTCGGACATAGCACAACCTTTCAGATTCTATCATTGTAAGACCATCAACCAAAAATTGTTGGAGTAATTTCCGAGCCCACAAAAGAGTCTTGGCCTCATCACGTCTCTCATGAATTCTATAAGCAAAAAACTCTCTCATAGTCAGTTTCTTTCTTTTTTGACGTTTGGGTGTGTCCCTTAGTTGAATACCAAGTCTGTATCCATCCTCTCCATATGGGAATAATAAGGGATATTGCAGGGCTAGATAAGAGGGATGCAACTCAGTTATATGTTGTAATTGACCGCTTTGCGTCTCTAATATGATATCCCTTTCTTCCGTAGAACTTCCAATATCACCAACAATTAGAGCAGCTACTTCAGAAGCAGTAGGCAAATTATATGTCCTTCCATCAGATTCTCTTCGTCCAATGAGTTTCAGTTTAACACTACCATGATGATTTTTGGATTCAAATCAGTCCCTTGCCCCTCTAAACGCCTTTGCTAGGGGATTATGTTCATCAAGCATATGTCGAAGATCCTCAACAATAGCACCATCTAATGAGTTTTTTGTATTACTTGAACTCATATAAACCCAAAATTTATATTAGAATAAAGATAGTACCTTCTAAAATATCTGGTTTTGGTAAGTAAATAACAAACATACCTGAAAAATTGCATTTTGTTGGAGACTTCATTTTCAGTATCATATATATATAACTGTGAAAACTTTGGAGGTGATCCTGTCGGTGGTAGTAAACTCCCTATCCTGTGGTAATTTTGGCCATGCAATCTAAAGGTAGATGGTCCACGTCCTCTATTCACAGATGAATCAATCTTTCCACCCATTGAAGTAAAAGCAAACATCATGTTAAATGCTCGTATATTATCAAGGAAACTTCTGCTTTTAGCACCTTTAGTCTTATAGAGATTCTGAAGTGTTTGAGGTGGTTCTTGAAGCTTAGGAAGTTGGACCTTTCCTTGCATGCAACATTGTGAAAACTTTGGGTCTGTAACTCGATCTTTCTATGCTCTCTCTTCAAACCACATTATTGCCCCACAATATTCACAAGTATGTGTTGGATCCCCAATGTCCCAATAGCCTACATTCATGTTTGATATTGTATTGAGGATATGGAAATGACATTATAACATCGCAAAATCTATTAATATACTACACTTATATTTGAACATAAATCAACATATGTACCTTCAGATGCACTATCTCCGGAAATATTACTACCTAATCATTCACGAAAATGAGCAGTAAGTGTCTTACTAAAACTAAAATAATGTAATCCAAAACTATAAGTATAACATTATTTCCTTAAATCATAATAAGATAAATCTATTGGTGATCGTTCATACCTTCTATGTCAATATGCTCGTCATCCTCACTAAGTTCATCAATATGCCCTGATGTTATAATAAATACTATAACTCATTATCATTTATTCAGTTTATAAAGAACGTTATAAGTTGATAAATATTTGGGTGGTCCATACCTTCTGTGTCAATATTTGAATCATTCCCACGAAGATCATCAATGAGATCAGATGCTATAAAGGCAACCATAGATGAACTGTTAATGTCACAAAATTGGTATATTCTTCAATAAAATGAAAAAAAAATCAAAAAATTAATACATGTAGAACTACTCGCACAAAGTGCATTGTTCGTCTTACACCTCACGGGTCTATATGTTTCTGTTGTTGGTAGAATTCTTCCATTTTGTATCATGTGTTTTCCCGCTATAAGTGAACGGATTGAATTTTCATTTGTACCAAAACAATTCCCAATGCTAGAACATGGATTGCCCTTTCCATTATTATGAGATATTGCTGCTAGTACAATCGGAGCACGAAATTGATTTTGACTTGCAGATGATTTTCCATTGCCATTGGAAACTAAAAAAATCTCTATATTAATAAGTTTGTAGCTTGTAAAAAATTCGTTTTAATTGATTCTTTGAAATTACACAACTTTAAACAAACAAAAACCTACCATTTGATATATCACCAAGTGGTGTTCTCGGTTGAGTTGCTGACATTGGTGCTTCATATGATAGCCTTTGACGCTTTTCCTTCATTTTTGTTAATCGATTTAACCTTTCTTTTTACTTATCACCCTGATCCATTGTTTCATGTGTAGAAATGATGTGTCAAGGATTTTGAAGGAAAACAAATTATTAAGATGTCCAAATATTTAACTTTGCAAGATATTTTCTTATTTGTTCACGAATTTGAACAATATTTCTACAGACAGTTTACTTCCATCCCTCATGATTGATATTCACTGAATTGATATGCAGTCATATTTTCTTAGAGTATTTACTTCCCTTTTACTGATTTGATATTCCTACCATAATTTTAGGACAACTTATGATAATTTTAGAAAGATACTTGATCTATACTCTGTATAATATTTCCGTAGATATTTTACAGTTGTATAATATATTTCTACAGAGAATTTACTTCCTTTTTACGGATTTCGTGCCTAATTTATATATGTAAAATATACATTTTACATAATTACATGTATTTTTTACAGTAGTCAAATAGATATTATTAACATTGTCAATTTTAAGATTTGAAACAACGATATAATATAATTTTTACAGACTTTCTAATTCTCTTTTAGAAAGATACTTGATCTATACTCTGTATAATATTTCCGTAGATATTTTATAGTGGTATAATATATTTCTACAGAAAATTTACTTCCTTTTTACTGATTTCGTGCCTAATTTATATATGTAAAATATACATTTTACATAATTACATATATTTTTTACAGTAGTCAAATAGATATTATTGACATTGTCAATTTTAAGATTTGAAACAACGATATAATATAATTTTTATAGACTTTCTAATTCTCTTTTACTAATATGAATTTTATTTATACAAACTTTTTATTAATTTTCATATTTATTTTAATATGTACCCTGCAACATTTTTTTTTATACAGATACTTTTTTATTATTATTCGTAATGTGATCATCATTATTTCGTCTGTGGTCCATCGCAACTTCTGCCTCGACATCATACTCTTGTATGTAATTAGGTGGGAATAGCTATCATCCTCATAATAGAGAATAATATGCAAATCTTGCGGTGTCTGTGTCTTTTAATGCAGCGAAGTTAGAGACGTTGGCGACCAATATTGAAATCAAATTATATTGTATTGGATCCCTATTTTACTGTCCAAAGAGCTACACAAATGATTATTTTTCCTGTAACCCACACTATGGTTCTTGATAATGTACCGACAGATGGAAAATATGAACATGTGACCCGAAACACACACACAATATGAACATTGGACAGGGCACAGTCATATTTAACTGCACTTGTATGCACATGAATCCTTTAGTACAATGTCTATTTAGGAATTTTTCTGATCAATAATTATTTTTTAATGTCAGTTTTTCAGCTAAACTCATTATCAACTCTCCCCTGTGTATTTTGTCCTTTCACATGATACAAAACTCAAGAATTTTTTAAAATTATAGATGGGGTGGATGTGATTATTTACTGTTGGTGTGCACAAAGTAACTGCGAGGGGATGTGATTATTTACTGTTGGTGTGCACAAAGCTGTGTGATGAGACTGATGACAGTGTAAATGGCTCTTTTTTTTGGCTTTGCAGTGTGAATACTTTTATATGCAAGTGGAGTTGGATTGTTGATATGGACTATTGTTGTAATTAATTAGTCATGCTCGTGGGATTTCTGGTCCACATCCGTTTTCCGGATGTAAGTTCAACCTGTCTGTTCACTGTTCTGTCACTGTTCTGCATATTTTTCTGATCTTACTCATAGGATTTTCTTTCTTTCTTTCCCAGGCTTTTTGGTGTAGGTGAGGCGTCATTTATCAGCCTTGCAGCACCCTTCATTGATGATAATGCCCCTGATACTCAGGTACCTGTTTATTCTCTTAAACCCCTTTCTTGAGGTGTAGGGGACAACTTAAAATAGTACCATCTTGTATTCTGAAAATGCATGCAATAGTAGTTTAATTCTATAATGGGTATCATTAATAAAGCTAATATTCTTGGACATCATGCGGTTACTGGAAAATATATTCTTTTGTGTGTTAATTTTGTGCAAATAAATGCAACCAAGTAGTTATTCCAATGAACGTCAGATGAACTCTTCAGTAATTGGAAAAATATTATAAAGGTTAACGTAGCTTAACTGCATACCAGTGTGCCTTTGCATTCATGAGCAATTAGAATTTGGTGACCAGTGGGCAAGTGATAAAAGCAGATATACCAAATTAGAAAAATGAAAACTGGGAAATGTATTTTAATCTATTCTCTTAAAAGGACGCAAAAATAACTCACATATCATCCCTCACGTCATATAAATGCAATGCATAATAATTGGAATGTTCCAAAATAAATAATTAAAACGAAAAGCGTAGGTAAACTATATTGACTCTAGTTATATGCGGTGTCTTTTTCTTGTTTAATCGAAATAATTCGCTGGTACTTATTTGAAGAATGCTCAGTAGATGTAAGATTCCCATCGTCTTCAAAATCTTTGGAACTTCTTTTTTGGTTTGGAGTGATACAACTATTAGAACAGTTTTCGTCCATGTCCTCACTGTGTATGGTGATAGTGGTCTGCAATAATATTGAAATAAATGTTAGTGCTTAGCCCTGGAAGAACATAGTATTAAGATGTAAATCTATAAGTGAACTTAGATAATGGTAAAAGATAATAATATTAATACCTCTCCGACATTCACAGTCTTTGAAGTAACATCAATTTCCTCGTGCTCAAGCTGCTATATATATGAAAAAACACCAAAAAATGTTAGTAAAGGATACAAAATAATACTATAGATTACGACAAAACTTAACACTACCTTTTCAGGAGTATTAGCATCTTGGAAGGACTTTATGAGGTTTTCATCATCAGAGATTTTCGTGACTGTGAATATTGGACAATTTTGCTTAAGATTATAATGTGTAATCCTAATCTTAGACAAATACTTCCTTTCCAAAAGTTCATCTAAATCTTTAGGAAATGAATCTAAATTGCCTTCCTGCCATCACCATCAACAAATATATGTGTCAATTAACATGGTTACATAAAAACTTAAACCATCAAATAAGATAATATTAAATTATAGAATTGTGTACTACCTGTGCCTGATATTCCCTTATGGATAAAGCAGATTTACCCAAGATATGCACCACTTCACGATCAAATAAAACAAATGAAGCACTTCCAGAATCATCAACAACCCGAATTTGGACTTTAAATCTTGGAACAGGCTCAACATTAGTATTGCACTTATCACACCAAAACTTTGTCACCCCCGCATCATCATTCATCTCTTGAACTTTTTTATAATATTTCTTACATGCGAGGTAGAACCACCCATTTTCAGTTTCTATAGAGTCGATCACAGCTAGTGTCACACAATAACATACCTTTAAAAAAAATATTGTATTATGTTAAGTGCATTACACAGAACATTATTATATAAGAAAAGGTTAGATATTAATCACTTGCCTCTTGTGTCTCACGTATCTCATCAACCTGCTTTCTCTCAGATTTTTTTAGGAATTCAGTTTCATTTTTCTGAGAGGTATGACTACTTAGTTGAGTCACCATTTCTGATGAAGTCTTTCCTCCATTCCCAAAGCTACAAAAGACAAACGATATTTTTAAATATCGGTTATCATTCTTTTTACTTTATGAATTTAAACATGAAATATATATCTCTTATAATACATTTCTGCGTATACATACAATATGAAGTATATAGACCTTCTCATTTACATACCTATTTTTAAAAGCGTTGATTTCCTCCACATTTGAATTGATATGGAGTCTTGTTGCAAAAAGTGAACTTGATAATCCATTAGTACCTTTATATGTATAAGATAGATATATTATATAACTATTAAATTATTCATAACCATCAATCAATTTATTCCATACCTTGCCAAGTCTTGATTTTCGCAAACTGGACTATAAGTATAACTTGACAATTTGGGTGCTCAGCCAACCAAGTTTTCAATTCATCAGCATAATGATTCCACAAAGTGCAACTTATCACATTTTTTCTGAAATTACCCGTGAACATATTAATAATACATGATTCAAAATCTTTATATAGAAAAACATTTATTTAACTTACTGTAGATCCTCTAACTGAATAGTGAGTTGCTTTGTATAAATTCCATTCCTCATATAATCATCACTACTTGTTACTCCAGAAAGATATCCAATCACATCTATTGAATGAAAATATAATGTTATGTTAGCAAACTATCTATATACTATAACTCATATCATATGTTCCGTAAGAAAAGAACTTTATCATACCCACTAAACAGGTGCTATCTAGGCCATTTGAAATGATTGCATCAAAAGGCACCAAATCAAAACCATATGTAGGAATATTTGCCGCATGTAAGACATTAACACGGATCAAAAGCACAAAATTTATTTTGTATGGGTGACCAGTAGGCTTGTATTCCCCACTATTCTTTCCAACACGATAGTTTGATATAGTATATAGTTCGCCCTCATTGAGTAGAGGCTGAAATGTTCTCAACAAAGATTTCTTGATAGTCGCTTGTATTTTATCACCCTAACATGAAATGAGAAATGACAAACATAATTAAATAATTAGTAATGTGAAGACGATAATAAAGTTGTCGATAAAAATTGAAATAAGATAAAAATGATTACCTTTGCATCCAACAACACCATGTCAATAAAGTAAACATCCTCCGGATTTTTGAATGACGTCATTGTCCATAAACGAACAACTCTAACTTGTAGTGTCAAATTTTCCGCAGTAGGATTTATGTCCTTGATCATCGCGATAGCTTTTGCCATTGTTGATTGTTGTGTCTGAAAGCTATCGTATGTTTATGTGTTTAATATGCTCAAGTGAACTTGTGGGTTTTTAATGATTCATTGGCACGGGTTTTTATACTGCATAGAATATTTTCAAAGATTTTATTTACTAATCTAAAGATGTCAAATTTTTTTTTATAGGCGCTGATTTGAAGAATGCAGCTGAAATAAATAGGTGTCATATTTCCGGCCCTTATTTGTCAAGATCTCCGTGTTTTTTTTATGCATATAATTTTTGAAATGTATTACCGATCAGTGAGTTTTGGGTCAAATGACCAAAGATTTTGAAAGTACACGTATTCACCAAGGAAAAAGAATAAGTCAGCCATTATTATGCATTAATATTATACAGATTATTAACTACAAACAAAAAGAATAAGTCAGCCATTATTATGCATTAATATTATACAGATTATTAACTACAAACAAAAAAAAAAAAAAATTGGCGGGAAATTTTTTCACCAGGAATCGACACGTGTCATTCCTGGTGTCTCTTTTAGTATATAGTAATAGATGATAAGTCCATGTGATTCAAATCATTCAAATGGGATGTCAAGATGGATTCTTCGACAAAGAAACACCCATAAGTGAACTTGAATATTGAAGTCACAAAGGATCCCTAATTCAGGTCATTGAAAGGTGGACGACCAATGACTAATGAAGATTAGATTGCAAGTAGATTTTTAGTTCTTTTTCTTGAACTAGAGTGACTGGATGTCAGAATCTTTTGCATAGATACTTATTGGATCTTGTATCGGATTGACCATGAGAACACTTTAAGAGATTAAAGTCATGTCATAGGTAGTTCTCATTAATGGTGATTAGAAACCGTTCCTCAGAACATGAGCGATTATGTCTGCTCGTTTGAGAATTAGTTCGCTTTGATGCTAGCTAAACGTCGCACCGTAAAAGGATGCTATAAAAGAAGTTATTGGGCGTACTATGAATCAAAGTGAGTGTTCATAGATTGCAAGAATGGATTGTCCTCCTATCTTTGATAGGATATGGTGTTGTTGTGTAACAAGGCCTCTCGGAGAGTTAGATATTGTAAAATGCATGGTCGTGCTCAGAATGGTTAAGGCTTAACCTTCTGTAAAAGTTTAACAGTTGAGCTCTGTAATCCGAGAAACACTTCTGGACCTAATAAGGATGGCTTGGATCTTACCTTATGTTCAGTAAGTAACACTAAGTGACAAAGGAATGTGAATGCACACTTGTCTGAATGACAAGTGGGAGACTGAAGGAAATATGTCCTTCACCCAAGGTGCATTAAGTCTAATACCAAGGTTCAGATTAATTGCGAACAATTAATTCAGTGAGATCAAGTGATCGGAACAGCTAGCTGGAGCAATGCTTCCGATCAGTGAGTTCTAATGAATATTAAGCTCACAGCTTACTCTTAACTGAACCTACAAGGTCACACCAATGACACGTAACAGATCACCGGATTAAATGAATCGGAAATTCATTTAATAGCTTTTCGGGAATTAGTTGGAAAACGTATTATACGATACGACCTTGCATCTGAATTGTATATCGTATCGCGAATATTCGTAAGCAAGGCGAAACGAATAAATCGTATCGTACGACGGTGATTCGTCGTATACGAAACGATAAATAATATCCGGAACGATATTAAGTCGCAAATACGAAGAGCGGCCCACGAGCCGAATGCGCGAGGCACTCAAGGCCCATGGGCGCTCGGCACGCAAGCAAGGAAAACAACACGGCAGCGCTGGCCCATGGCCGAGCAACTGCGCGTGTGTGCGTGCGGGCCAAGGCAACAACACAGCAGCACTTGCGCGCGGCCCACGGCCCAGCATGCTGCGTGCTCGGGTGTGTTGCGTGGGCTTGCTGGCCAGTCGTGGCCCTTGTGGCTTGGCCGGTTAGCAAGGTTATTCTAATAACCTTCTATCCCATGTTTTCCATACCACAATTCACACATACTCAAACCATAGAGACTCATAGAACCCTAATTCTCTCTGTGCCTCCAAAGTGAGTTCTTCCCAAAAGCAAACACTCTTGATCGATTGTCTAAGCTACGATTATCAAGGCGGATCTGATCGTGTCGGTGAACCATGTAGAGGAAAGACAAGTGGAGTTCTAAGTTCGTGTTCGTTGACAGATTATTGAGGAAAACACGCTTCAAACGTAAGTATGCTTAATTTGTGCTTTATACATGCTTCCTGGCTTTGGGGATTGTTTCCGCACATGTTATTATGTTTAACTGTATTCCCCTACACGTTCGACACGGATTCAAGTCTAAAAATCTCAACTTTAGGACAAGTTGCTCATCCAAAAGTGTCTTAGATTTTGGGCATAGAAATTGAACTTGAAGTATTGAATCTTGAATATTGAACTTAGGAGTCTTGCATCTCAAATATTAGACCTTTTAATTTTAAAAGGTTTCATCTTTGATATGCTCAATAACTTGAAATGATTCTAGTTTAAGGAAGTAATTACAAACAACCTTAAACATCATAAAATCTTGAAAATGAAACTTGCACTTGAATATTGAAATGAGGAGTCTTGAATCTCAAATATTAGACCTTTTAATGTTAAAAAGGTTTCACCTTTGATTTTCTCCATAACTTGAAATGATTCTAGTTTAAGGAAGTGATTACAAACAAACTTAAACATCATAGAACCTTGAAAATGAAACTTGGACTTGAATATTGAAAAGAGGAGTCTTGAATCTCAAAGATTAGACCTTTAAATGTTAAAAAGGCCTCACCTTTGATTACTCCATATTTCGAAAATGATTCTAGTTTAAGGAAGTGATTATAAACAACCTTAAAAATCATGGAATCCATAACTTTGTATTTGAATCATAGAAAGTGTTGATTTTGTAAAAATATGTGATTGTTGTAAGTTACACTTTTGAGAGCAAAAGTGTCAACTTTACTAATCATTTTGAAAGAGAAATTGTAGAAAACATAATAGATTAGGATTGGGATTCAGATTCGGAATTACCTAGTTAGGTTTAGGTTAGAATTCCTCTTGGAGCTCCCAATTGCTTAAACACTTGAGATTTGTATGAGAATTTGAAGTTTTTGTATTTGATTTTTGAGGGTGAATTTCAGAATTACGACAGTCTGATAGTAAGTTGGTGCCCTAAAATGCTAGGAAACCAGGGTTTAAATAGAAAATTGGATGGCTAAACTCCAAATGACAGATGCGCCCAGCGCAGGCTATGGCGCTTGGCGCCGCTGACATGGCTTAGGAAACGCCAAGAAAGGACGATGACACCGTCCTTGCATTTGGCTTTTAGTGAGCGTACCTTTATACAAAATGTACGAACTTTGGCACGTAGAATTTTCTTAATGTTTAAGGCTTTGATTTTGCGACTAAAAACTAGCCGTTTTTGGGTTTTTGAATTCGGTTTTACGAGACGAGGCCCGGCTTGCTCGGTTTTGTGGGTCGGGGCCCGAATTTGGATTGCTTAGTGTCATTTTGACTGGAAAAGGTCTTGTAAAACCAATGGGGTGGTCCATTGGGTGAGATTGTGTTTGTATTTTGAAATTGATTTTTTGAAATTGAACTTTGTACCGAGTTCCGTAATGGGAACGGTCTCGGGAATTTGGACTTTGGATCTTGAACTTTGGAATATGTTTTAGCAATTGAGACTTCCGCACGGAGTTGCTCCAACCACCTAGCAAGGATAATAGTATCGTCATCATCCTAAAGGGGTGACACGATCTAGGTGTCTACAATATTCCTTCAGCATCTCCCAGAGATATGGAGTTAAATGAGATTAAAAAAATCACCAATATAATTTACAGTTTGCATATTTAAAGTAGAAAAATGTTTACCTATAACTTTAACCTCGTCCTTCTTTGGAACAATAATCCGATGTCGAGGTATTGATTTTTTCACAGTAGTATCCCTTCCTTCCTCTTCATCTAATTCTTTGTCACTATCAGGAGCAGATTCTTCTAATTCCTCCCAGTTGTAAGTTGGCATAACTGAAGGAAATAATGCCCTTGGTTCAAGTATGCATTCTATGTTAAGTCTAATAAATGCGGTTCAGTATTAATTAACAAGTTAATAATTCAGTGAGATCAAGTGAGCTGAATGCCTAGCTAGAGGCCGCTTCAGTTCAAGTGGAATTAATGATATTAATCCACAGCTTACTCTTGACTGAACCCGTAGGGTCACACAAATAGTACGTAAACGGATCAAGTATTTAATGGCATTAAATACTCCATCTATGGATATTCGGAATCGACGGATCTTGGTTTCAGTGGGAGCTGAGATCGTCACAGGCAAGAAATGAATACTCCGGAAACGATGATATTGCCGGAAACGGAAATATGGATCGTATCGGAAATATAAATATTATCCAAGTCGTAGATGTTGCCGGAAACGGAAACATGCTACGTATCGGAAAATATTATCGGAAATGGAAATATTGCCGGAATCGGAAATATTGCCGGAAACGGAAATATTGTCAGAATCGGAAATATTATCGGAATCGGAAAATAAATCCGGAAACGGAAATATTAAATATTTGTTCGAAACGGAAATTAATTCCGGAATCGGAAATATTAAATGTTGTTCGTATCGGAAATGAATTCCGGAATCGGGAATTTAATCGGAAGCGTATCGTACGAATTAGCATCGGACGAGGCCCGCTAGACGAAGGCCCAGCACGAAGCCAGGCCATCGCCCAGCGAGCCGCACGCAGCAACGCACACCTCGACCAGGCCCAGCGCAAGGCCAGGCCCAGCCAAGGGCGCGCGCGCGCGCAGCACCGCACATGGGCTGTGCGCTTGTCGTGGGCCGCAAGGCCTGCGCGGGTGCACGGCTTGTACGATGCGTGTGAGGGAAATCCTAATCCTATTAGGATTCGTGCGAAGATGAAAATCCTAATCCTATTAGATTTGCTTTGTTATTTAGAGTCCTAATAAAATTCTAATTAACAAATCCACATCCTAGTAGGATTACAATTCCCTTTCCATACCTCTATAAATAAGGGCCTAGGGTCATTATTTTAGATAGATAATTCAAGTATTAAAAGTGATTTTTGAGAGCAAAAATTCAGTCATACAATTGCCTACAATAGCCGAAAATTCTAAGTACCTTAAGGGCGATCCTAGTTGGTCAAGCTTAAGGCGGATCCGGACGTGCTGTGGACTATCTATGGAGGGACGACATTTGGAGTCCTAAAGACTTGTTCTTGTTCGGTTCGGGCGCAGCTAGGGAAGGCACGCTACAACATGTATGCATCAATTCTATGCTAAATGATTATGTGAATATAATATGCTTTCCTGGCTTTATGGTTTTTCCGCATGATTTATGAATTGTCATATGTATCATAACCTAACAGTGGTATCACGAGCCTCTTATTATTTTCATAATCTAAATTGCATAAAAATGGTTAAATATTACAAATTTGCAAGAATTAAAAAGGGGTGATTAATTTTCGTAATTGTTAATTAATTGCAAATTGCGTTTATTTAATTATACGTACGCAGTTTTTCGGCAGTTTCTTCGTTACTCATCCAAATCGAGTGATTTTTGTGTCAATTCCGCATGTAAAAGGCATTCTAAAATTTTGACAAAATATTTTTTTCCGGCCGAACCCAGAATTCTCAAATTCGAAGCCTAACTATGACTTTTCGGAAGTTTTAGTTTTTCGAATGCAAAATTTCGTAAATTTAAGATGTTAAATTAAATATTTGCGATTCTTGTTGATAAATCTTGAATTTTTGATTGACCTACTGTATATGTTTAACAAGTTTGAATGCCTAGCCTTGTTAATTATGCAATCTAATTTGTAATTATGATTAATTTGTTGAAAATTGAAATAATTTAGAATTAATTTGATTTTCATAATTAGTTATAATTTAATTAGAGACCTATGATTAAAAACCACCATAAAAA
This sequence comes from Spinacia oleracea, assembly GCF_020520425.1. Lineage (NCBI taxonomy): Eukaryota > Viridiplantae > Streptophyta > Magnoliopsida > Caryophyllales > Amaranthaceae > Spinacia > Spinacia oleracea. The sequence goes on from NC_079491.1 coordinate 126,648,135, forward strand.
TTGTAAATTTATGTTAAATTTTAAATTTTTTATGACCTAGACTTGAATCCATGTTAATCGGAAATCAATTAAATAATAAATTTTCGATTTTTCGCCCTAAAATTATGAAATTAATATTTTTTATTAATTTGTCATTAATTTTGAATATAAATTTTTAATTTTTATGCGATTCGCTCATATAACTTGCACGCACAAAGCAATGGACGCTACGTGTTACCCTTAAGGGGTGTTGTATAGTGCGGGCATGCGACGACGAGCAAGGGAGCTCGTCGCCCATGCGGTACGAATGCAATGAGCAAGGCCATGGTGCACGAGCACAAGGCAGCAGCCCTGTCTTGTGTCGTGGGCCGTGAGCAATGGGCGTGTGGGCAGGGGCGAGAGCAAGGCACGAGCAGTCGCGTGTGGGCAGCAAGCGTGCTGCGCCACAGCGCGCACTGCCTCGCGCAAGCGTGCGGAGCCTCGCGCGCAGCGAGCGCAAGCTCGCGTGCCACGAGTGCTACGCCCAGCATCGATCGCTCGCGCGCAGGGAGCGCCAGCTCGCATGCCACTGCCTCGTGCGATGAGCGCAAGCTCGCGTGCGGGAAAGGTAGGCGCGCAGCGAACGATGGCTCGCATGGATCGAGCGCTGGCAAGCGAGCGCAGAGAGCGATGGCTCGCGTGCAGCGAGCGCTGGCGCGCGCAGCGAGCACCAGCTCGCGTGTTCGATTGATGCCTTGCGATGGTGAGCAGCAGCAATGTGACGCAGCGCATGGGCTGCGGGCACATGGCCAGCAATGGCTGTATGCGTGTAGCCCATGGGCGTGCGTTGATGAAGGAGATAATGCCCTTGGTCCAAGTATGCATTCTATGATAAGTCTAATAAATGCGGTTCAGTATTAATTAACAAGTTAATAATTCAGTGAGATCAAGTGAGCTGAATGCCTAGCTAGAGGCCGCTTCAGTTCAAGTGGAATTAACGATATTAATCCACAGCTTACTCTTGACTGAACCCGTAGGGTCACACAAATAGTACGTAAACGGATCAAGTATTTAATGGCATTAAATACTCCATCTATGAATATTCGGAATCGACGGATCTTGGTTTCAGTGGGAGCTGAGATCGTCACAAGCAAGAAATGAATACTCCGGAAACGATGATATTGCCGGAAACGAAAATATGGATCGTACCGGAAATATAAATATTATCCAAGTCGTAGATGTTGCCGGAAACGGAAACATGGTACGTATCGGAAAATATTATCGGAAATGGAAATATTGCCAGAATCGGAAATATTGCCGGAAACGGAAATATTGTCAGAATCGGAAATATTATCGGAATCGGAAAATAATTCCGGAAATATTAAATATTTGTTCGAAACGGAAATTAATTCCGGAATCGGAAATATTAAATATTGTTCGTATCGGAAATGAATTCCGGAATCGGAAATTTAATCGGAAGCGTATCGTACGAATAAGCATCGGACGAGGCCTGCCGGACGAGGGCCCAGCACGAAGCCAGGCCATCGCCCAGCAAGCCAAGCGCGCCACACGAACAGCCAAGGCCACGCCAGGCCCAGCGCTAGGCCAGGCCCAGCAGGCTGTGGCAGCGCGCGCAGCGCGCGCAGGAGCTACGTGGGCTTGTAGCTCGCGTAGGCCTCGCTGCGTGGGCTGCTGCTCGCACGCACGCGCATGGGCGGCCCATCGTGGCTGCCGTGTGTGTGTGCGTAAGTGTTTGTGTTCATGCACGATTCCTAAAACATGCAGAGTTCGGTTAATGATTAAATTCCTAATTCTATTAGATAAATTAATTAAATTAGAGTTCTTGTAGGATTCTAGGTTTAATTAATTTGTATCTGAATAGGATTCCAATTCCCTTTCCATACCCCTATAAATATGTGGCCTGGGTTCACAATTTATAAAGAGTTTAAAAGTATTCAAAGTGAGTTTTTGAGAGAAAAATTCAATCACACATCTTGCTCAAAAGTGCCGAAAATTCTAGTACCTTAAGGGCGATTCTAGTTGGTCAATCTTAAGGCGGATCCGGACGTGTTGTGGACTATCTACGGAGGGACGACACTTGGAGTCCTAAAGACTTGTTCTTGTTCGGTTCGGGCGCAGCTAGGGTGGGCACGCAACAAAGAGTATGCATCTAAATTATGCTATATGATTATGTGTAAATAATATGTAATCCTGGGTTAATGGTTGTTTCCGCATGATTTATGTAATATCATATGTATCATAACCTAACAGTGGTATCACGAGCCCCTTATTATTTTCATAATCTAATTTGCATAAACATGGTTAAAAATTACAAATTTGCAAGAATTAAAAGGGGTGATTAATTTTCGTAATTGTTAATTAATTGCAAATTGCGTTTATTTAATTATACGTACGCAGTTTTTCGGCAGTTTCTTCGTTACTCATCCAAATCGAGTGATTTTTGTGTCAATTCCGCATGTAAAAGGCATTCTAAAATTTTGACAAAATTAATATTTTTCTGCCGAATCCAGAATTCTCAAATTCGAAGCCTAACTATGACTTTTCGAAGGTTTTAGTTTTTCGAATGCAAAATTTCGTAAATTTAAGATGTTAAATTAAATATTTGCGATTCTTGTTGATAAATCTTGAATTTTTGATTGACCTACTGTATATGTTTAACAAGTTTGAATGCCTAGCCTTGTTAATTATGCAATCTAATTTGTAATTATGATTAATTTGTTGAAAATTAGAATAATTTAGAATTAATTTGATTTTCATAATTAATTATAATTTAATTAGAAACCTATGATTAAAAACCACCATAAAAATTGTAAATTTATGATAAATTTTAAATTTTTATGACCTAGACTTGAATCCATGACAATCGGAAATCAATTGGATAATAAATTTTCGATTTTTCGCCCTAAAATTATGAAATTAATATTATTTATTAATTTGTCATTAATTTTAAATATAAATTTTAAATTTTTATGCGATTCGTTCATAAAACTTGCACGCACAAAGCAATGGACGCTTCGTGTTACCCTTAAGGGGTGTTGTATAGTGCGGGCATGCGACGACGAGCAAGGGAGCTCGTCGCCCGTGCGGCACGAATGCAATGAGCAAGGGCGTAGTGCACGAGCACAAGGCAGCAGCCCTGCCTTGTGTCGTGGGCCACGAGCTATGAACAAATGGGCATGGGCGAAAGGCAAGCCAAGGCAGTCGCGTGTGGGCAGCAAGCGAGCTGCGCCACAACGCGCACTGCCTCGCGCAAGAGCGTGCAGCCTCGCGCGCAGCGAGCGCAAGCTCGCGTGCCACGAGCGCTGCGCCCAGCGTTGCTCGCGCGCACAGCGAGCGATGTCGCGCGCCCAGCGAGCGATGGCTCGCGCGCACAGCGAGCGCTGGCGAGCGCTCACTGCGAGCGATGGCTCGCGTACGACGAGCGCTGGCGCGCGCGCAGCGAGCACCGCAGCGTGCGATGGCTTTCGATTGGTAGAGCAGCAGCTATGCGACGAGCGCATGGGCTGCGCGCATATGGCCAGCAATGGCTGTATGCGTGCGGCCCATGGGCGTGCAATGCGTAGGGTGTTTGCGTTACGATTAGATCGTTTTGAATGTTTAATTTGAAAATTTCAGTTCACGTAATTTTAATTAATTTTAAAATTAATAATTTAAATTATTTTCTTGGATTTTAATTTTGAATATTGTAATTATAATAAATGTTATTTATTCTAATTATTTTACTAAAATTAAAATCATGAATTAATTTAAATAACGACTGAAATTAAATTAAACTTTTTGGATTCAATTATAAATTTATATGAGCTTTAAATTTTAATTAAATTTGTATGTTTCCGGTTAGACTAGAAATACATTTTTATGTTTAAAATTAGTAAAGCATATGAATTTATTGGTTTAAGTGGGAGCGCTTTTTAGTCATAAACTCTTGATTAGGTCTACAAATCCTTAAGGTTAAAACAACTTGATTAGAATTAATAAGGACTGAATAATTGGTAGATTATTGGTGCCCTTGATTAATTGCTGCAAATATTTACGTGATGCATAATGTGTTTTACTAACCAGCTATGTGGGCCATTCATGATAATGAATGGGTGAATGGTATATATTGTATATGTACTGTTTTGCAGGTTATGAAGTGACTAGTATGGCCCAAATAGGATAGAAAATATGGTCTGCGTACCATTAATTTGAATGTAATTGGTCTAAAGTACCAAAGTTATTTTTCAATTCAAATATGGTCTGCGAACCATCAAATAGTTGTAATTAGTTATAGCTTATCCTATTTGAAGAAAATGGTGCCTCCCACGGAGATTTTCAAGACGGACTTTGAAGTCAAAGCTTCAAGATGAAGTCGGGCCATACTAGATCACATTTATCTTATGCATGTTTTAAGTTATTTATTGCTTTTAAATATGTCTTAAAATGCATGAGATCAAAAGCTTGATTATGTTGCATGATTAAGGATTTTAGTTCACTTAAAATCTAACCAACATAGTAAGAGCCTTAAGTTCCAAACTTAAAAATTGAGTTATAAGGTGCCATGCCAAAATATACACTTGCTTGGATATCCTTTACATCAATCTAGTAATAGTTTTCGCTCAGCGAGGTGTTACTTATTGGTCCTAAAGGGGCAAGGTACACAAATAATTGTGAGTACATGTTAGTTTTGGTGAAACTCAACGATATAAGTAAGGAGTCCTTTTATGTCGTGGCAAAATCGATAGGTTTACCTAATAAGTTCTTAGACGTACCTATCAACCAAGAATAGTTTCTAGACTATTAGCAAAAGGCTTTTGCTTACCTAAAATGTTTTAGAATTGAGTCGACAAACTGTGCTTAATTCTTCAATGGTTTTAGGGTCTTGGAATCATTTTATTCACACCTGCCGGAACACATAATTCGAATAAAATGCTAATGACTTGTTGAAATTGCATGATTGCTTTAATTTTCAAGTTATTACTCATGATAAATGTTCAGACTTTGCATGCTTCAATGTATGTTTTAATTATTGTTTATAATTAAATATCTTGCACTGCAATAAATCCTTTTAGAAAGGTAACAGTAAATTTCCTCGATTGGTAGTGAATCCAAGAACGATTCACGGAAATGAGAGAAAATAAGCAATTTAAAATGTACGTTTCTTTTAGCGACTTTTATGGTTGTTTTCGAGTATCAAAGTCGAATAGCGAACCGATTGGTGCTTGTGAATTCAAAATACAATGTAGTTTTGAGATCATAAAGCATTGAGTTTAAACGCTCAGCTTTACCAATGGTTAACAACCTAAAATCTTTTTTCCATTTAATTCTCGAATGAGTCTAGTCCCTAGACATTCGAATAGATCGATACTTAGAGAACTTTAGAAGCTTCTGGTAAGATCATCTAGTTGAAACAAAATATTCAACATAAATTAAAATGGTACAGAACCTTGTTGGTGACATTGGACATGTCTAACAAAGTATAAAAGTCAACACTAAAGAATTCAATTCTTAAGACTATAAGAAAGGGTACAAGAAATAGGAAAACAAAGGAACAAATGAAAGGAATTTATAATTCCGTTTCTACCTATAAGTTTATGTTTAAAGAGAAGTGACCTAGGAATCAAACTTCCTTGGTATCATATACCGCTTGAGGTTCTTACTTCGGTAATAACTCAAACAATGGAAGCTAGGATACACTAATGACCTACAAGTGGGAAATGAAGCATGGCAATGCTACATTAGTTGTAGGGTCATCTAGTTTGTTTTAAGTCCTTTCAAAGGCTGGAACTTAATGGCTATTTTGTTCCATAATCAACATACCTAAATTTCCGTTTTCAAACACAGAAAGACTCACATTCAAGAAAAACAAAAACAATGTTTGTTTGTTTATTTGAATGAAATGGTCAATTACAGGTTGAGTCAATATGCTTGATTAAAACAAACAACTCTTTAAAGAACTTTACTAGGTTCAAATCAACCCCTTGATTTGAGTTCCACTAATCTTTGGCATTGTTGCTTAGACCATATCAACAAGTTAACATTCAAAAGCTCTATTTTAATGGACTTTTGAAAGTTGGTTGATTTCTAGATCAACTTAAGACAAGGTAGTCTTACTTGTTGAAAGTAACAAAGAATATGAACTATTGTTAGAACGCCTAGACGATAGAGTTCAAAGCTAAAGAAAGGTTTTATGACTTTATTATTTCACATGGATTTGAGTGAATATAGTTTTATTTACTCAAATGTGATATAAGTTGAATCTGTTTGGCTAGTTCAAAGATTCGAAGTATAAAATCCACTTGGTAAGAAATCATAAAGATCTAGGTTAGATCATGTTGATGATTACTTGAGACCAAATATGATCATCAATGATTGTGTGGTGTAATTTCACAATCTAGGTCCATAAGATATGGCATATCTTAGTTGGAATAATCGAAGTCAATTAGTACTTGATTCGATTAATGATAAATCATAAAGACTTTTCCTATAATTTCTAAAACAAAATGCTCAACTACCACCAAACTAAACCAAATTCGTCAAAGCTATTGAAAAGTAATTTCAGAATAACTTTTCATAAAATATATCTAGAGAGTTGCAAAACTCAGTGGGAGCTTAGTGTTTGTCATTCGACAAACTAAGGCCCAAGTATAGATATATGTTTCATTGTGATTTATTCAAATGAGACACAAGGGTATTGTTTCTACCACGAATTTTGGAGAACATAATGTTTGTTTGCTCGAAATAATGTCCTTTTGGAGATTCGTTTCCAAAATAACAAGTGGGAGAAAATAGACCTCGAAAGTCTTCGAGGCAAACAACAAACATAAACGGACATTCCGGAGGCTTTTCGAAGTGCTTCAGAAAATCCGAACTTATTCTGTAAGGACTTTACAAGTGGCTTTAAAGAATAGACATCTCTTAGAAGACTTTACAAGTGCTTCAAGGAGAACAGAATATTCAAAGGACTTTCAAGTGGCTATTGATATTCTGTTGTTTGATGTTCTATACCCAAGTAGGCATAGAATTCAAGTCACTGAAACTATAAGATTCTTCTATTAGATAGTGAAGAAACATAGAGATCAGGTCAATGAAACTATGAGATTCTTCTATTAAATAGTGAAGAAACCTACAACTTGCAGTCAAACTATTATCATACAGATTAATGAGTTTGTGACTTGTAAGAAAGCTATGACGAAATATAGATTCCCTAAAATGGTTAGAGGCCATATATAGACTATATGTTTAAATGGTTAGAGGCCATAAAACATACTCAATGTTTTGATGACAAAATTGAAATTTTGTTGATTTGCAAGAATAGTTTCACACCTATTGGTTGCAAGTTTGTTTTAAGGATAAAAACCATCAAACATGGAATTGTGTTCACGCACAAAGCTAGATTAGTTGCTAAAAGGTTACAAGCAAATTCATGGCATGGATTGTGTTGAAACCTCATGCAAAATCGTAATGCTTAAGTCTATAATTCAAGCAATGATTGCATATTGGTACATATGGCAATTGGATGACAAAACATCTTCCTCAGTCAAATGTTGGAAGAAAACTATGTACATGGCATGTCATAGGATTTGTGAATCCAAATAATGCTTGAAATGAATGCCAGCTTAGGAAATCTAAATACAGATTTAAGCAAGCAATTGGGAATTGGAATTGTATTTTAGTGAAGCTAATAAGTATTTTAGTTTCATAAAATATACATGATTCTTATAGATATATAAGAAGTTTAGTGGGAGTACGTAAAACTTAATTGGTCCTATGTGTATCACACACATATCTCTCTATTGTGAAATAACATTCAAATGCTAATTACTTAGATTTGAAATTATTCATCAATGATGGACCATGGCTAAACTTAGTACATACTGGGTATTAAGATCTATTTACAAAGATCTTATGATATTGTTTTGGATTAAGTAATGTCATTTACTAAATCAAACACGAAAGACTCCATTGGAGATATTCGACCCATATGAATAAATCTAAGTAAAGGATGTTTGAACTATGTATAAGCATTTACTAAGTTAAACATCAAAGAGTCTAAATGAGATTCTTAAACCTATATTATATGTCAAAGAATTTAGCTGGATTCAGTATCTGCTGAAATTGAATGAGCTAAAGTTACATGAATAGAATTCAATTGGGAATTATTCTGCAAAAGAATTTATCATGTATGATATAATATGAGGATCGCCAAAAACGTATCGTATGACTTTAGCCATGACGAACATATACCAATCTCTATTGATCTAAGTAAAGATCAACTAGATTGAGATCAAGAAAAACTTATGGTACTTAAAAAGGGTACATAGGAATAGTTCTTGATTCAAGGAAATAAAGATATGCTAAATATTGATGCTACACGCATAAACACTGGCAAAGGATCAAGCAAGATTCCCTTGGAGTTAACCATTAATAAGGACGAGCTATAGAGCATCGTGTTTGAAATGGCAACATGGGTTGGAGACCATGAGTTGTTGCGTGGGAAATTAAAATATTAATTTCTATGTTCTAAGATACAGCTGGAAAGTCTTCCACATGTCTGTGAACTGCTTGGATAAGTAAATCCAAACAAAGCATCACTAGCAACCTAAAAAGTTGAAGTAAAAGTACTTATTGCCTAAGAAGCAATAAAACAGAGTTGTTTATATTAATGAGTTCTTCATTGAACTTGGGTGGATCACATGTCTGCTAACTTGATGGCTCTTCATTGTAAAATGCGTAGAACCACTATCGAAGTAAGAAAGACTAGATCACATAATAAACAAACTCAAAAGATCTTATCATCCTATCTCGAATATCATTCGATGAAAAAGATATTAAGATTGGCAAAGCATGATAACTAAACCTATGCAACAAGTGAGAAGCAACACTCACGTTGTAGCACTGGAAATCAAGCATAGCTTTGAATTCCATGAACTGTTTTAAAGATGGGTTTGAAGCCCATGGTTGTAAAACAATGGGGTTGAACATTTATCATATATGAAATGTATTTTCATATTCCATTTAATCTTGGTTTAGTATTAAATGATGAGTCCCTTCAATTTGACGATATATTCAAGATAGACTGTCAGGACCAGTCCTGTGACTAAGAAATGTCTATCAAGTGAACTTGAATGTCAAAGGTTGAAAATGGTCCCTAATCGGAGTTTTCTATAAAATTGGACGCATAGAAAACGTTAGACGATTAGAATGCAAGATGACTAGTAGTTCTGTTTCTTGAACTATGTGGACATGGCAATGTCATAATCATTCGCATAGATACTTACTTTGGGAAGACTAGTATCGGACAAGACCTATGAAACTTTACTGTAAGAGATGAAAATCTGTCATAAGTAAATTTCATTAAATTATTAGACACTAAATCCTCAATACCTGAGTGATTTGAGATTACTTGTTTGAGAACTGGTTGCTTTGACGTTGACCAACCGTCGCACCGTAAAAGGAGGCTATAAAGGCAACGCTCAGGTAATCACCTATCAAACGAAGTCTAATCTCAAGATCGCAAGATTGGGATTGTCCTCCCATAAATCGGGATGAGATGCTTAAAAGTTGTACAAGGCCACTCGGAGAGCTAGAAACTGTGAAATGCATGGCCGTGCTCGGATGAATCATAGGCTATGATTATCTGTTTATTTGATCAGTTGAACTCTGAAACCGAGGAACACCTCTGGACATAATAAGGATGACAACTCTTACCTTATGTTCAAGAGCAAGCATCGAGCGACAAAGGAATTAGGAAATGCACACTTGTCCCTAAGGACAAGTGGGAGACTGAAGGAAATAATGCCCTTGGTCCAAGTATGCATTCTATGATAAGTCTAATAAATGCGGTTCAGTATTAATTAACAAGTTAATAATTCAGTGAGATCAAGTGAGCTGAATGCCTAGCTAGAGGCCGCTTCAGTTCAAGTGGAATTAATGATATTAATCCACAGCTTACTCTTGACTGAACCCGTAGGGTCACACAAATAGTACGTAAACGGATCAAGTATTTAATGGCATTAAATACTCCATCTATGAATATTCGGAATCGACGGATCTTGGTTTCAGTGGGAGCTGAGATCGTCACAAGCAAGAAATGAATACTCCGGAAACGATGATATTGCCGGAAACGGAAATATGGATCGTATCGGAAATATAAATATTATCCAAGTCGTAGATGTTGCCGGAAACGGAAACATGGTACGTATCGGAAAATATTATCGGAAATGGAAATATTGCCAGAATCGGAAATATTGCCGGAAACGGAAATATTGTCAGAATCGGAAATATTATCGGAATCGGAAAATAATTCCGGAAACGGAAATATTAAATATTTGTTCGAAACGGAAATTAATTCCGGAATCGGAAATATTAAATATTGTTCGTATCGGAAATGAATTCCGGAATCGGAAATTTAATCGGAAGCGTATCGTACGAATAAGCATCGGACGAGGCCTGCCGGACGAGGGCCCAGCACGAAGCCAGGCCATCGCCCAGCAAGCCAAGCGCGCCACACGAACAGCCAAGGCCACGCCAGGCCCAGCGCTAGGCCAGGCCCAGCAGGCCGTGGCAGCGCGCGCAGCGCGCGCAGGAGCTACGTGGGCTTGTAGCTCGCGTAGGCCTCGCTGCGTGGGCTGCTGCTCGCACGCACGCGCATGGGCGGCCCATCATGGCTGCCGTGTGTGTGTGCGTAAGTGTTTGTGTTCATGCACGATTCCTAAAACATGCAGAGTTCGGTTAATGATTAAATTCCTAATTCTATTAGATAAATTAATTAAATTAGAGTTCTTGTAGGATTCTAGGTTTAATTAATTTGTATCTGAATAGGATTCCAATTCCCTTTCCATACCCCTATAAATATGTGGCCTGGGTTCACAATTTATAAAGAGTTTAAAAGTATTCAAAGTGAGTTTTTGAGAGAAAAATTCAATCACACATCTTGCTCAAAAGTGCCGAAAATTCTAGTACCTTAAGGGCGATTCTAGTTGGTCAATCTTAAGGCGGATCCGGACGTGCTGTGGACTATCTACGGAGGGACGACACTTGGAGTCCTAAAGACTTGTTCTTGTTCGGTTCGGGCGCAGCTAGGGTGGGCACGCAACAAAGAGTATGCATCTAAATTATGCTATATGATTATGTGTAAATAATATGTAATCCTGGGTTAATGGTTGTTTCCGCATGATTTATGTAATATCATATGTATCATAACCTAACAGTTGCGTGGGGTTGTTGCGTTGCGATTAGATCGTTTTGAAATTTTAATTTGAGATTTTCAGTTTACGTAATTTTAATTAATTTTAAAATTAATAATTTAAATTCTTTTCTTGGATTTTAATTTTGAATATTGTAATTATAATAAATTTTATTTATTCTAATTATTTTACTAAAATTAAAATCATGAATTAATTTAAATAAGACTGAAATTAAATTAAATTTATGGATTCAATTATAAATTTATATGAGCTTTAAATTTTAATTAAATTTGTATGTTTCCGGTTAGACTAGAAATACATTTTTATTTTTAAAATTAGTAAAGCGTATGAATTTATTGGTTTAAGTGGGAGCCCTTTTAGTCATATACTCTTGATTAGGTCTACAAATCCTTAAGTTTAAAACAACTTGATTAGAATTAATAAGGACTGAATAATTTGTAGATTATTGGTGCCCTTGATTAATTGCTGCAAATGTTTATGTGATGCATAATGTGTTTTACTAACCAGCTATGTGGGCCATTCATGATAATGAATGGGTGAATGGTATATATTGTATATGTACTGTTTTGCAGGTTATGAAGTGACTAGTATGGCCCAAATAGGATAGAAAATATGGTCTGCGTACCATTAATTTGAATATAATTGGTCTAAAGTACCAAAGTTGTTTTTCAATTCAAATATGGTCTGCGTACCATCAAATAGTTGTAATTAGTTTTAATTATAGCTTATCCTATTTGAATAAAATGGTGCCTCCCACAGAGGTTTTCAAGACGGACTTTGAAGTTAAAGCTTCAAGATGAAGTCGGGTCATACTAGATCACATTTATCTTATGCATGCTTTAAGTTATTTATTGCTTTTAAATATGTCTTAATTATGCATGAGATTGCGGCTTGATTATGTTGCATGATTAAGGATTTTAGTTCACTTAAAATCTAACCAACATAGTAAGAGCCTTAAGTTCCAAACTTAAAAATTGAGTTAAAAGGTGCCATGCCAAAATATACACTTGCTTGGATATCCTTTACATCAATCTAGTAATAGTTTTCGCTCAGCGAGGTGTTACTTATTGGTCCTAAAGGGGCAAGGTACACAAATAATTGTGAGTACATGTTAGTTTTGGTGAAACTCAACGATATAAGTAAGGAGTCCTTTTATGTCGTGGCAAAATCGATAGGTTTACCTAATAAGTTCTTAGACGTACCTATCAACCAAGAATAGTTTCTAGACTATTAGCAAAAGGCTTTTGCTTACCTAAGATGTTTTAGGATTAAGTCGACAAACTGTGCTTAATTCTTCAATGATTTTAGGATCTTGGAATCATTTTATTCACACCTGCCGGAACAATAAATTCGAATAAAATGCTAATAACTTGTTTAAATTGCATGATTGCTTTTCAAGTTATTACTCATGATAAATGTTTAGACTTTGCATGCTTCAATGTATGTTTTAATTATTGTTTATAATTGAATATCTTGCACTGCAATAAATCCTTTTAGAAAGGTAACAGTAAATTTCCTCGATTAGTAGTGAATCCAAGAACGATTCACGGAAATGAGAGAAAATGAGCAATTTAAAATGTACGTTTCTTTTAGCGACTTTTATGGTTGTTTTCGAGTATCAAAGTCGAATAGCGAACCGATTGGTGCTTGTGAATTCAAAATACAATGTAGTTTTGAGATCATAAAGCATTGAGTTTAAACGCTCAGCTTTACCAATGGTTAACAACCTAAAATCTTTTTTCCATTTAATTCTCGAATGAGTCTAGTCCCTAGACATTCGAATAGATCGATACTTAGAGAACTTTAGAAGCTTCTGGTAAGATCATCTAGTTGAAACAAAATATTCAACATAAATTAAAATGGTACAGAACCTTGTTGGTGACATTGGACATGTCTAACAAAGTATAAAAGTCAACACTAAAGAATTCAATTCTTAAGACTATAAGAAAGGGTACAAGAAATAGGAAAACAAAGGAACAAATGAAAGGAATTTATAATTCCGTTTCTACCTATAAGTTTATGTTTAAAGAGAAGTGACCTAGGAATCAAACTTCCTTGGTATCATATACCGCTTGAGGTTCTTACTTCGGTAATAACTCAAACAATGGAAGCTAGGATACACTAATGACCTACAAGTGGGAAATGAAGCATGGCAATGCTACATTAGTTGTAGGGTCATCTAGTTTGTTTTAAGTCCTTTCAAAGGCTGGAACTTAATGGCTATTTTGTTCCATAATCAACATACCTAAATTTCTGTTTTCAAACACAGAAAGACTCACATTCAAGAAAAACAAAAACAATGTTTGTTTGTTTATTTGAATGAAATGGTCAATTACAGATTGAGTCAATATGCTTGATTAAAACAAACAACTCTTTAAAGAACTTTACTAGGTTCAAATCAACTTCTTGATTTGAGTTCCACTAATCTTTTGCATTGTTGCTTAGACCATATCAACAAGTTAACATTCAAAAGCTCTATTTTAATGGACTTTTGAAAGTTGGTTGATTTCTAGATCAACTTAAGACAAGGTAGTCTTACTTGTTGAAAGTAACAAAGAATATGAACTATTGTTAGAACGCCTAGACGATAGAGTTCAAAGCTAAAGAAAGGTTTTATGACTTTATTATTTCACATGGATTTGAGTGAATATAGTTTTATTTACTCAAATGTGATATAAGTTGAATCTGTTTGGCTAGTTCAAAGATTCGAAGTATAAAATCCACTTGGTAAGAAATCATAAAGATCTAGGTTAGATCATGTTGATGATTACTTGAGACCAAATATGATCATCAATGATTGTGTGGTGTAATTTCACAATCTAGGTCCATAAGATATGGCATATCTTAGTTGGAATAATCGAAGTCAATTAGTACTTGATTCGATTAATGATGAATCATAAAGACTTTTCCTATAATTTCTAAAACAAAATGCTCAACTACCACCAAACTAAACCAAATTCGTCAAAGCTATTGAAAAGTAATTTCAGAATAACTTTTCATAAAATATATCTAGAGAGTTGCAAAACTCAGTGGGAGCTTAATGTTTGTCATTCGACAAACTAAGGCCCAAGTATAGATATATGTTTCATTGTGATTTATTCAAATGAGACACAAGGGTATTGTTTCTACCACGAATTTTTGAGAACATAATGTTTGTTTGCTCGAAATAATGTCCTTTTGGAGATTCGTTTCCAAAATGACAAGTGGGAGAAAATAGACCTCGAAAGTTTTCGAGGCAAACAACAAACATAAACGGACATTCCGGAGGCTTTTCGAAGTGCTTCAGAAAATCCGAACTTATTCTTTAAGGACTTTAGAAGTGGCTTTAAAGAATAGACATCTCTTAGAAGACTTTACAAGTGCTTCAAGGAGAACAGAATATTCAAAGGACTTTTAAGTGGCTATTGATATTCTATTTGTTTGATGTTCTATACCCAAAGTAGGCATATAGTTCAAGTCACTGGAACTATGATATTCTTCTATTGGATAGTGAAGAAACATGGAGTTCAGGTCATTGAAGCTATGCGATTCTTCCATTAGATAGTGAAGAAACCTACAACTTGCAGTCAAACTATTATCATGTAGATTAATGAGTTTGTGACTTGTAAGAAAGCTATGACGAAACCCGGATTCCCTAAAATGGTTAGAGGCCATATATAGACTCAAATGTTTTAAATGGTTAGAGGCCATAAAACATACTCAATGTTTTGATGACAAAATTGAAATTTTGTTGATTTGCAAGAATTGTTTCACACCTATTGGTTGCAAAGTTTGTTTTAAGGATAAAAACCATCAAACATGAAATTGTGTTCACACACAAAGCTAGATTAGTTGCTAATGGTTACAAGCAAATTCACGATGTGGATTGTGTTGAAACCTCATGCAAAATCGTAATGCTAAAGTCTATAATTAAAGCAATGATTGCATATTGGTACATATGGCAATTGGATGACAAAACATCTTCCTCAGTCAAATGTTGGAAGAAACTATGTACATGGTATGTCATAGGATTTGTGGATCCAAATAAATGCTTGAAAAGAAAAGCTAGTTTATAAAATCTAAGTTCAGATTTAAGCAAGCAATTGGGAATTAGAAATGTATTTTAGTGAAGCTAATAAGTATTTTAGTTTCATAAAATGTACATGATTCTTATAGATATATAAGAAGTTTAGTGGGAGTACGTAAAACTTAATTGGTCCTATGTGTATCACACACATATCTCTCTATTGTGAAATAACATTCAAATGCTAATGACTTAGATTTGAAATTATTCATCAATGATGGACCATGGCGAAACTTAGTACATACTGGGTATTAAGATCTATTTACAAAGATCTTATGATATTGTTTTGGATTAAGTAATGGCATTTATTAAATCAAACACGAAAGACTCCATTGGAGATATTCGACCCATATGAATAAATCTAAGTAAAGGATGTTTGAACTATGTATAAGCATTTACTGAGTTAAACATCGAAGAATCTAAGTAAGATTCTTAAACCTATGTTATATGTCAAAGAATTTAGCTGGATTTAGTATCTACTGAAACTAGATGAGCTAAAGTTACATGAATAGAATTCAATTGGGAATTATTCTGCAAAAGAATTTATCATGTATGATATAATATGAGGATCGCCAAAAACGTATCGTATGACTTTAGCCATGACGAACATATACCAATCTCTATTGATCTAAGTAAAGATCAACTAGATTGAGATCAAGAATACTTATGGTACTTGAAAAGGTACATAGGAATAGTTCTTGATTCAAGGAAATAAAGATATGCTAAATATTGATGCTACACGCATAAACACTGGCAAAGGATCAAGCAAGACCCTTTGGAGTTAACCATTGATAAGGACGAGCTATAAAGCATCGTGTTTTGAAATGGCAACATGGATTGGAGACCATGAGTTGTTGCGTGGGAAATTAAAATAATAATTTCTATGTTCTAAGATATAGTTGGAGATTCTTCCACATATCTATGAACTGCTTGGATAGGTAAATCCAAACAAAGCATCACTAGCAACCTATACAGTTGAAGTAAAAGTGATTATTGCCTAAGAAGCAATAAAACAGGGTTGTTTAAAGTTCTTCACTGAACTTGGGAAGATCACCTATCTGCTGACTTGATGGTTCTTCATTGAAAAATGCGTAGAACCACTCTTGAAGCAAGAAAAAGGTCTGGTAACTAGATGGTTCTTCATTGAGAAATGCGTAGAACCACCATTGTAGCGAGAAAGACTAGATCACATAATAAACAAACTCGAAAAGATCTTATCATCATATCTCGAAGAACATTCGATGAAAAGGATATTAAGATTGGCAAAGCATGATAACTAAACCTATGCAACAAGTGAGAAGCAACACTCACGTTGTAGCACTGGAAATCAAGCATAGCTTTGAATTCCATGAATTGTTTTAGAAGATGGGTTTGAGGCCCATGGTTATAAAACATTGGGGTTGAACATTTATCATATATGAAATGAATTTTCATATTCCATTTAATCTTGGTTTAGTATTAAATGATGAGTCCCTTCAAATTTGACGATATATTCAAGATAGACTGTCAAGACTAGTCCTGTGACTAAGAAATGTCTATCAAGTGAACTTGAATGTCAAAGGTTGAAAATGGTCCCTAGTCGGAGTTTTCTATAAAATTGGACGCATAGAAAACGTTAGACGACTAGAATGCAAGATGACTAGTAGTTCTGTTTCTTGAACTATGTGGACATGGCAATGTCATAATCATTTGCATAGATACTTACTTTGGGAAGACTAGTATCGGACAAGACCTATGAAACTTTACTGTAAGAGATGAAAATCTGTCATAAGTAAATTTCATTAAATTATTAGACACTAAATCCTCAATACCTGAGTGATTTGAGATTACTTGTTTGAGAACTGGTTGCTTTGACGTTGACCAACCGTCGCACCGTAAAAGGAGGCTATAAAGGCAACGCTCAGGTAATCACCTATCAAACGAAGTCTAATCTCAAGATCGCAAGATTGGGATTGTCCTCCCATAAATCGGGATGAGATGCTTAAAAAGTTGTACAAGGCCACTCGGAGAGCTAGAAACTGTGAAATGCATGGCCGTGCTCGGATGAATCATAGGCTATGATTATCTGTTTATTTGATCAGTTGAACTCTGAAACCGAGGAACACCTCTGGACATAATAAGGATGACAACTCTTACCTTATGTTCAAGAGCAAGCATCGAGCGACAAAGGAATTAGGAAATGCACACTTGTCCCTAAGGACAAGTGGGAGACTGAAGGAAATAATGCCCTTGGTCCAAGTATGCATTCTATGTTAAGTCTAATAAATGCGGTTCAGTATTAATTAACAAGTTAATAATTCAGTGAGATCAAGTGAGCTGAATGCCTAGCTAGAGGCCGCTTCAGTTCAAGTGGAATTAATGATATTAATCCACAGCTTACTCTTGACTGAACCCGTAGGGTCACACAAATAGTACGTAAACGGATCAAGTATTTAATGGCATTAGATACTCCATCTATGGATATTCGGAATCGACGGATCTTGGTTTCAGTGGGAGCTGAGATCGTCACAGGCAAGAAATGAATACTCCGGAAACGATGATATTGCCGGAAACGGAAATATGGATCGTATCGGAAATATAAATATTATCCAAGTCGTAGATGTTGCCGGAAACGGAAACATGGTACGTATCGGAAAATATTATCGGAAATGGAAATATTACCAGAATCGGAAATATTGCCGGAAACGGAAATATTGTCAGAATCGGAAATATTATCGGAATCGGAAAATAATTCCGGAAACGGAAATATTAAATATTTGTTCGAAACGGAAATTGATTCCGGAATCGGAAATATTAAATATTGTTCGTATCGGAAATGAATTCCGGAACCGGGAATTTAATCGGAAGCGTATCGTACGAATTAGCATCGGACGAGGCCTGCCGGACGAAGGCCCAGCACGAAGTCGGGCCATCGCCCAGCAAGCCAAACGCGCGCCCAGCCAAGGCAGCGCCCAGGCCCACCGCAAGGCAGGCCCAGCGCGCGCCTAAGGCCATGGGCCTCGCTGCGTGGGCTGCTGCTCGCACGCACGCATGGGCGGCCCTCGTGGCTGCCGTGTGTGTGTGTGAGTTTGTGTTCATGCACGATTCCTAAAACTATTAGAATTAGTATATGATTAAATTCCTATTCCTAAAAGGATAAATTAATTAATTAGAGTTCTTATAGGATTCTAAGTTTAATTAATTCGTATCCTACTAGGATTCCAATTCCCTTTCCATAACTCTATAAATACGTGCCTAGGGTCACATATTTTCAGTGATTATTCAAGTATTCAAATTGAGTTTTGAGAGAAAAATTCAGCCATATTTGTTACCTAAGAGTGCCGAAAATTCTAGTACCTTAAGGGCGATTCTAGTTGGTCAATCTTAAGGCGGATCCGGACGTGCTGTGGACTATCTACGGAGGGACGACACTTGGAGTCCTAAAGACTTGTTCATGTTCGGTTCGGGCGCAGCTAGGGAAGGCACGCAACAAAGAGTATGCATCTAAATTATGCTATATGATTATGTGTAAATAATATGTATTCCTGGCTTAATGGTTGTTTCCGCATGATTTATGTATTGTCATATGTATCATAACCTAACAGTTATTCAACAAACTAAGGCCCAAGTATAGATATATGTTTCATTGTGATTTATTCAAATGAGATACAAGGGTATTGTTTCTACCACGAATTTTTGAGAACATAATGTTTGTTTGCTCGAAATAATGTCCTTTTGGAGATTCGTTTCCAAAATGACAAGTGGGAGAAAATAGAGCTCGAAAGTCTTCGAGTCGAACAACAAACATAAACGGACATTCCGGAGGCTTTTCGAAGTTCTTTAGAAAATCCGAACACGTATTCTTTAAGGACTTTAGAAGTGGCTTTTAAAGAATAGACATCTCTTAGAAGACTTTACAAGTGCTTCAAGGAGAACAGAATATTCAACGGACTTTTAAGTGGCTATTGATATTCTGTTGTTTGATGTTCTATACCCTTGTAGGCATAGAGTTCAAGTCACTGAAACTATGAGATTCTTCTATTAGATAGTGAAGAAACATGGAGTTCAGGTCACTGAAACTATGCAATTCTTCTATTAGATAGTGAAGAAACCTACAACTTACAGTCAAACTATTATCATGTATATTAATGAGTTTGTGACCTGTAAGAAAGCTATGACGAAACCCAGATTCCCTAAAATGGTTAGAGGCCATATATAGACTCAAATGTTTTAAATGGTTAGAGGCCATAAAACATACTCAATGTTTTGATGACAAAATTGAAATTTTGTTGATTTGCAAGAATAGTTTCACACCTATTGGTTGCAAGTTTGTTTTAAGGATAAAAACCATCAAACATGAAATTGTGTTCACAACACAAAGCTAGATTAGTTGCTAAAAGATTACAAGCAAATTCACGGTGTGGATTGTGTTGAAACCTCATGCTTAAATCGTAATGCTCAAGTCTATAATTCAAGCAATGATTGCATATTGGTACATATAGCAATTGGATGACAAAACGTATTCCTCAATCAAATGTTGGAATAAACTATGTACATGGTATGTCATAGGATTTGTGGATCCAAATAAATGCTTGAAAAGGAAAGCTAGCTTATAAAATCTAAGTACAGATTTAAGCAAGCAATTGGGAATTGGAATTGTATTTTAGTGAAGCTAATAAGTATTTTAGTTTCATAAAATGTACATGATTCTTATAGATTTATAAGAAGTTTAGTGGGAGTACGTAAAACTTAATTGGTCCTATGTGTATCACACACATATCTCTCTATTGAGAAATAACATTCAAATGCTAATGACTTAGATTTGAGATTATTCATCAATGATGGACCATGGCGGAACTTAGTACATACTGGGTATTAAGATCTATTTAGAAAGATTTTATATTATTGTTTTGGATTAAGTAATGGCATTTACTAAATCAAACACGAAATACTCCATTGGAGATATTCGACCCATGTGAATAAATCTAAGTAAAGAATGTTTGAACTATGTATAAGCATTTACTAAGTTAAACATCAAAGGATCTAAGTAAGATTCTTAACCTATATTATATGTCAAAGAATTTAGCTGGATTTAGTATCTACTGAAACTAGATGAGCTAAACTTACATGAATAGAATTCAATTGGGAATTATTCTGCAAAAGAATTTATCATGTATGATATAATATGAGCATCGCCAAAAACGTATCGTATGACTTTAGGCATGACGAACATATACCAATCTCTATTGATCTAAGTGAAGATCAACTAGATTGAGATCAAGAATACTTATGGTACTTGAAAAGGTACATAGGAATAGTTCTTGATTCAAGAAAATAAAGATATGCTAAATATTGATGCTACACGCATAAACACTGGCAAAGGATCAAGCAAGACCCTTTGGAGTTAACCATAGACAAGGACGAGCTAAAGAGCATCGTGTTTTGAAATGGCAACATGGATTGAAGACCATGAGTTGTTGCGTGGGAAATTAAAATAATACTTTCTATGTTCTAAGATATAGTTGGAGAGTCTTCCACATATCTGTGAACTGCTTGGATAAGTAGATCCAAACAAAGCATCACTAGCAACCTATACAGTTGAAGTAAAAGTAATTATTGCCTAAGAAACAATAAAACAGAGTTGTTTATATTAATGAGTTCTTCATTGAACTTGGGAAGATCACATGTCTGTTGACTTAATGGTTCTTCATTGCAAAATGCGTAGAACCACTAATGTAGCAAGAAAGATTAGATCACAAAATAAACATACTCAAAAGATCTTATCATCTATCTCGAAGAACATTCGATGAAAAGGATATTAAGATTGGCAAAGCATGATAACTAAACCTATGCAACAAGTGAGAAACAACACTCACATTGTGGCACTGGAAATCAAGCATAGCTTTGAATTCCATGAACTGTTTTAAAGATGGGTTTGAGGCCCATGGTTGTAAAACATTGGGGTTGAACATTTATCATATATGAAATGAATTTTCATATTCCATTTAATCTTGGTTTAGTATTAAATGATGAGTCCCTTCAATTTGACGATATATTCAAGATAGACTGTCAGGACCAGTCCTGTGACTAAGAAATGTCTATCAAGTGAACTTGAATGTCAAAGGTTGAAAATGGTCCCTAGTCGGAGTTTTCTATAAAATTGGACGCATAGAAAACGTTAGACGATTAGAATGCAAGATGACTAGTAGTTCTGTTTCTTGAACTATGTGGACATGGCAATGTCATAATCATTTGCATAGATACTTACTTTGGGAAGACTAGTATCGGACAAGACCTATGAAACTTTACTGTAAGAGATGAAAATCTGTCATAAGTAAATTTCATTAAAATGATTAGACACTAAATCCTCAATACCTGAGTGATTTGAGATTACTTGTTTGAGAACTGGTTGCTTTGACGTTGACCAACCGTCGCACCGTAAAAGGAGGCTATAAAGGCAACGCTCAGGTAATCACCTATCAAACGAAGTCTAATCTCAAGATCGCAAGATTGGGATTGTCCTCCCATAAATCGGGATGAGATGCTTAAAAGTTGTACAAGGCCACTCGGAGAGCTAGAAACTGTGAAATGCATGGCCGTGCTCGGATGAATCATAGGCTGTGATTATCTGTTTATTTGATCAGTTGAACTCTGAAACCGAGGAACACCTCTGGACATAATAAGGATGACAACTCTTACCTTATGTTCAAGAGCAAGCATCGAGCGACAAAGGAATTAGGAAATGCACACTTGTCCCTAAGGACAAGCGGGAGACTGAAGGAAATAATGCCCTTGGTCCAAGTATGCATTCTATGTTAAGTCTAATAAATGCGGTTCAGTATTAATTAACAAGTTAATAATTCAGTGAGATCAAGTGAGCTGAATGCCTAGCTAGAGGCCGCTTCAGTTCAAGTGGAATTAATGATATTAATCCACAGCTTACTCTTGACTGAACCCGTAGGGTCACACAAATAGTACGTAAACAGATCAAGTATTTAATGGCATTAAATACTCCATCTATGGATATTCGGAATCGACGGATCTTGGTTTCAGTGGGAGCTGAGATCGTCACAGGCAAGAAATGAATACTCCGGAAACGATGATATTGCCGGAAACGGAAATATGGATCGTATCGGAAATATAAATATTATCCAAGTCGTAGATGTTGCCGGAAACGGAAACATGGTACGTATCGGAAAATATTATCGGAAATGGATATTGCCGGAATCGGAAATATGGCCGGAAACGGAAATATTGTCAGAATCGGAAATATTATCGGAATCGGAAAATAATTCCGGAAACGGAAATATTAAATATTTGTTCGAAACGGAAAGTAATTCCGGAATCGGAAATATTAAATGTTGTTCGTATCGGAAATGAATTCCGGAATCGGGAATTTAATCGGAAGCGTATCGTACGAATTAGCATCGGACGAGGCCCGCTAGACGAAGGCCCAGCACGAAGCCAGGCCATCGCCCAGCGAGCCGCACGCAGCAACGCACGCCTCGACCAGGCCCAGCGCAAGGCCAGGCCCAGCCAAGGGCCCGCGCGCGCAACACCGCACATGGGCTGTGCGCTTGTCGTGGGCCGCAAGGCCTGCACGGGTGCACGGCTTGTACGATGCGTGTGCGGGAAATCCTAATCCTATTAGGATTCGTGCGAAGATTAAAATCCTAATCCTATTAGATTTGCTTTGTTATTTAGAGTCCTAATAAAGTTCTAATTAACAAATCCACATCCTAGTAGGATTACAATTCCCTTTCCATACCTCTATAAATAAGGGCCTAGGGTCATTATTTTAGAGAGATAATTCAAGTATTCAAAGTGATTTTTGAGAGCAAAAATTCAGTCATACAATTGCCTACAATAGCCGAAAATTCTAAGTACCTTAAGGGCGATCCTAGTTGGTCAAGCTTAAGGCGGATCCGGACGTGCTGTGGACTATCTACGGAGGGACGACATTTGGAGTCCTAAAGACTTGTTCTTGTTCGGTTCGGGCGCAGCTAGGGAAGGCACGCAACAAAGTGTATGCATCTAAACTATGCTAAATGATTATGTGTAAATAATATGCTTTCCTGGCTTTATGGTTTTTCCGCATGATTTATGAATTGTCATATGTATCATAACCCAACAATAACTTCATCCTCGATGTGATTGGATGGAGGAGATTGATTTTGAAATGCATTTTCACTTACATGCATGTAAGTTGGAGGCACCTAACCAGAAGCAAGCTTCCCGACTCGAACTTTCCCTGACATGGTGACTGGTGGTGTAGGAGGTCGTGACATCACATATTTTGTTGCTCTCATGGGTGCAACAAACGCTCTTTTTTCCAAATGTGGTTTTGTACCTGTGAGTGAAGCTTTTTCAGGTTGTTGTGTAACTTTATGAAGCTATTGGGCAGCTTTGTACCGCTCCAAAGAAGGTTGTCGGGTAGCTATGATAGGCTTCACAGTAGCTTGAGTAGTAGGTTGCAGAGTAGGCTTGAGGATTGGTTTCACATTAGGCTGAGCAGTACTCTGCAGAGTAGGCTTCACAGTAGGCTGGTGTGAGGCTGCAAGCTTCGTTGATGATGCTTTTTGTGCTGCCATTTCAATCAGGTTGGGAAACAAAGTTCCTTTTGACCATCTACTTTGTGCCACCTTTGTTTGCGGTTGTGATGCTCCTGTAAGAGTTGGCGAAATTTATTGTGGTAATGGGTTAGAAGATGGTTTTGAGTGGGTAACAGCTAGTTTTGATGATGTCTTAAGTTTTTGCTTTGAAAGCATGGAAGTAGACTGAGGCATGGATGATTGTGGTGTACCCATGGAAGGAGATGATGTAAAAAAGGTGGATTTTTTAGTAGTTGTGGATTGTTTGATGGGTTGTGATAAGGACCCAAATGATTGTGATGCTCCAAGTGTTGGAGGGGTGAACGGTCCCCAGTTTTGGGTGGATGGATCAGAAGATTTGGGTGATGGATCAGAAGATTTGGGTGACTTCGATGCAGCAAGGCTCGAGCTTTCGTCGGTAGCTAAAAATGTTCTTTTAGTATTGAGAGTCATACTTTTTAGTTCATGTTCAGCAAGTAAGAAACACAATCAGCCATGAATAAAAAAAATGATGAAACCAACAAATTGTAAGAATGAAACACTAAATAATAAATAGGATATAAGCAAATGTACCATCAAATACTTTATCATCAAATACTTCAGATAAATGAGCTATGTTGCTTAATAATGTAAATTATCAAGAAAATTGACCTTTTTCAATCTGTACTTTTCAGCTCAAATCCCAAAGAAGCTTCTTAACCCTTCTCATAGGTAAGAAAAAACCTTTTCTCTGTAGTGGATTCATGGAGATTGGAGAACTATTATTGGAAATCAGATCCTCCAAAAATAGGTAAAGTAAAATTCTGTTTGCTTTCGTACATTGATCATCAAATATATTTGATTCTGAAGTATGCATGTATAGCTTCTCCTTTTCATTTCCTTAACAACTAACAAAGAATGCTAGGCAAGGTTTTCTAGGGACTGTTCTACGTACTGTCATATAAGAATTCGATTTTGATGGCCTAATTAACAGTTACATTATTATGTGTTCAAAGTTCATCAGAAATTCTGATTTTGTTGGCCTTAACAGTTACATTATATGTTTAAAGTTCATCAATATTTCGATTCTGATGACCTTTAACAGTTACATTAGATTTAAGTGTTCAAAGTTCATCCGAAATTTCTATTTCTCTATGCATATATAACTTCAAATATAACACAATTACATTATGTAAAATCTTCCAACTAAAAAAGACTTTTAGGTCTAATGAACCAATCTTGATCATTGTACAGAAGAATTTTCTTAAGATTAGGGCAGAACAAAGAATACAAATTATGATGAAGCACGCAATTTGGAATATACACCCGGGTGCACAGTGCTCATTGTGCACCCTGTTGTGAAGGAAATAATGCCCTTGGTCCAAGTATGCATTCTATGTTAAGTCTAATAAATGCGGTTCAGTATTAATTAACAAGTTAATAATTCAGTGAGATCAAGTGAGCTGAATGCCTAGCTAGAGGCCGCTTCAGTTCAAGTGGAATTAATGATATTAATCCACAGCTTACTCTTGACTGAACCCGTAGGGTCACACAAATAGTACGTAAACGGATCAAGTATTTAATGGCATTAAATACTCCATCTATGGATATTCGGAATCGACGGATCTTGGTTTCAGCGGGAGCTGAGATCGTCACAGGCAAGAAATGAATACTCCGGAAACGATGATATTGCCGGAAACGGAAATATGGATCGTATCGGAAATATAAATATTATCCAAGTCGTAGATTTGCCGGAAACGGAAACATGGTACGTATCGGAAAATATTATCGGAAATGGAAATATTGCCGGAATCGGAAATATTGCCGGAAACGGAAATATTGTCAGAATCGGAAATATTATCGGAATCGGAAAATAATTCCGGAAACGGAAATATTAAATATTTGTTCGAAACGGAAATTAATTCCGGAATCGGAAATATTAAATGTTGTTCGTATCGGAAATGAATTCCGGAATCGGGAATTTAATCGGAAGCGTATCGTACGAATTAGCATCGGACGAGGCCCGCTAGACGAAGGCCCAGCACGAAGCCAGGCCATCGCCCAGCGAGCCGCACGCAGCAACGCACGCCTCGACCAGGCCCAGCCAAGGGCGCGCGCGCGCAGCACCGCACATGGGCTGTGCGCTTGTCGTGGGCCGCAAGGCCTGCGCGGGTGCACGGCTTGTACGATGCGTGTGAGGGAAATCCTAATCCTATTAGGATTCGTGCGAAGATGAAAATCCTAATCCTATTAGATTTGCTTTGTTATTTAGAGTCCTAATAAAATTCTAATTAACAAATCCACATCCTAGTAGGATTACAATTCCCTTTCCATACCTCTATAAATAAGGGCCTAGGGTCATTATTTTAGATAGATAATTCAAGTATTAAAAGTGATTTTTGAGAGCAAAAATTCAGTCATACAATTGCCTACAATAGCCGAAAATTCTAAGTACCTTAAGGGCGATCCTAGTTGGTCAAGCTTAAGGCGGATCCGGACGTGCTGTGGACTATCTATGGAGGGACGACATTTGGAGTCCTAAAGACTTGTTCTTGTTCGGTTCGGGCGCAGCTAGGGAAGGCACGCTACAACATGTATGCATCAATTCTATGCTAAATGATTATGTGAATATAATATGCTTTCCTGGCTTTATGGTTTTTCCGCATGATTTATGAATTGTCATATGTATCATAACCTAACAGTGGTATCACGAGCCTCTTATTATTTTCATAATCTAAATTGCATAAACATGGTTAAATATTACAAATTTGCAAGAATTAAAAAGGGGTGATTAATTTTCGTAATTGTTAATTAATTGCAAATTGCGTTTATTTAATTATACGTACGCAGTTTTTCGGCAGTTTCTTCGTTACTCATCCAAATCGAGTGATTTTTGTGTCAATTCCGCATGTAAAAGGCATTCTAAAATTTTGACAAAATATTTTTTTTCGGCCAAACCCAGAATTCTCAAATTCGAAGCCTAACTATGACTTTTCGGAGGTTTTAGTTTTTCGAATGCAAAATTTCGTAAATTTAAGATGTTAAATTAAATATTTGCGATTCTTGTTGATAAATCTTGAATTTTTGATTGACCTACTGTATATGTTTAACAAGTTTGAATGCCTAGCCTTGTTAATTATGCAATCTAATTTGTAATTATGATTAATTTGTTGAAAATTGAAATAATTTAGAATTAATTTGATTTTCATAATTAGTTATAATTTAATTAGAGACCTATGATTAAAAACCACCATAAAAATTGTAAATTTATGTTAAATTTTAAATTTTTTATGACCTACACTTGAATCCATGTTAATCGAAAATCAATTAAATAATAAATTTTCGATTTTTCTCCCTAAAATTATGAAATTAATATTATTTATTAATTTGTCATTAATTTTAAATATAAATTTTTAATTTTTATGCGACTCGCTCATATAACTTGCACGCACAAAGCAATGGACGCTACGTGTAACCCTTAAGGGGTGTTGTATAGTGCGGGCATGCGACGACGAGCAAGGGAGCTCGTCGCCCATGCGGTACGAATGCAGCAAGCAAGGGCATGGTGCACGAGCACAAGGCAGCAGCCCTGCCTTGTGTCGTGGGTTGTGAGCAATGGGCGCATGGGCAGGGGCGAGAGCGAGGCACGAGCAGTCGCGTGTGGGCAGCAAGCGTGCTGCGCCACAGCGCGCACTGCCTCGCGCAAGCATGCGGAGCCTCGCGCGCAGCGAGCGCAAGCTCGCGTGCCACGAGCGCTACGCACAGCGTCGATGGCTCGCGCGCAGCGAGCGCCAGCTCGCATACTGCTGCCTCGTGCGATGAGCGCAAGCTCGCGTGCGGGAAAGGCAGGCGCGCAGCGAGCGATGGCTCGCATGGATGGAGCGCTGGCAAGCGAGCGCAGCGAGCGATGGCTCGCGTGCATCGAGCGCTGGCGCGCGCAGCGAGCACCAGCTCGCGTGTTCGATTGATGCCTTACGATGGGGAGCAGCAGCGATGCGACGCAGCGCATGGGCTGCTCGCACATGGCCAGCGATGGCTGTGTGCGTGTGGCCCATGGGCGTGCGTTGCGTGGGATTGTTGCGTTGCGATTAGATCGTTTTAAAATTTTAATTTGAAATTTTCAGTTTTCGTAATTTTAATTAATTTTAAAATTAATAATTTAAATTATTTTCTTGGATTTTAATTTTGAATATTGTAATTATAATAAATTTTATTTATTCTAATTATTTTACTAAAATTAAAATCATGAATTAATTTAAATACGACTGAAATTAAATTAAATTTATGGATTCAATTATAAATTTATATGAGCTTTAAATTTTAATTAAATTTGTATGTTTCCGGTTAGACTAGAAATATATTTTTATGTTTAAAATTAGTAAAGCATATGAATTTATTGGTTTAAGTGGGAGCATTTTTAGTCATAAACTCTTGATTAGGTCTACAAATCCTTAAGGTTAAAACAACTTGATTAGAATTAATAAGGACTGAATAATTTGTAGATTATTGGTGCCCTTGATTAAATGCTGCAAATGTTTATGTGATGCATAATGTGTTTTACTAACCAGCTATGTGGGCCATTCATGATAATGAATGGGTGAATGGTATATATTGTATATGTACTGTTTTGCAGGTTATGAAGTGACTAGTATGGCCCAAATAGGATAGAAAATATGGTCTGCGTACCATTAATTTGAATGTAATTGGTCTAAAGTACCAAAGTTGTTTTTCAATTCAAATATGGTCTGCGTACCATCAAATAGTTGTAATTAGTTTTAATTATAGCTTATCCTATTTGAAGAAAATGGTGCCTCCCACGGAGATTTTCAAGACGGACTTTGAAGTTAAAGCTTCAAGATGAAGTCGGGCCATACTAGATCACATTTATCTTATGCATGTTTTAAGTTATTTATTGCTTTTAAATATGTCTTAAAATGCATGAGATCAAAAGCTTGATTATGTTGCATGATTAAGGATTTTAGTTCACTTAAAATCTAACCAACATAGTAAGAGCCTTAAGTTCCAAACTTAAAAATTGAGTTAAAAGGTGCCATGCCAAAATATACACTTGCTTGGATATCCTTTACATCAATCTAGTAATAGTTTTCGCTCAGCGAGGTGTTACTTATTGGTCCTAAAGGGGCAAGGTACACAAATAATTGTGAGTACATGTTAGTTTTGGTGAAACTCAACGATATAAGTAAGGAGTCCTTTTATATCGTGGCAAAATCGATAGGTTTACCTAATAAGTTCTTAGACGTACCTATCAACCAAGAATAGTTTCTAGACTATTAGCAAAACGCTTTTGCTTACCTAAGATGTTTTAGGATTAAGTCGACAAACTGTGCTTAATTCTTCAATGATTTTAGGATCTTGGAATCATTTTATTCACACTGCCGGAACACATAACTTGAATAAAATGCTTAATGAACATTGAATTATGCATGTATGCTAGAATTTAAGTTTATTAAGAGAAACTGTGAATGGTTATTTATTTGTTTATTCTTTTCAATTGTAGTTTTAAATATGGCAAACAACAATTCATTCAACATTCGATCAATTCTCGAAAAGGAGAAGTTGAGCGGGAAAAACTTCCTTGACTGGCAAAGGAACTTGCAAATAGTTCTTATGCAGGAAGAAAAGGAGTATGTCCTAGAAGAGGCGATGCCCGAAGCCGCAGGCGACGGGGTCACTCAGGCAGCCCTCAATCGTTGGATTGATGCCAACAAGGATGTGAAATGTCTAATGCTCGCCACCATGAGTGCAGATCTGCAGAAAACGTTCATCAACTCAGATGCTTTCACAATCATCAGTGAGTTGAAGAACATGTTCCAAGATCTGGCTCGAGTCAAAAGATTCGAGACTCATAGGCAAATTCTTGAGACCAAGCTTAAGAAAGGCGAGCCCGTAAGTCCACATGTTCTCAAAATGATTGGACTCATTGAGAATATGAGTCGGCTGGATCAGCAATTTTTTCAGGAAATGGCTATAGACACCATCCTCCATTCTCTTCATAGCGGGTATGATCAGTTCAAACTGAACTACAGTATGAATAGTCTGGACAAAACGCTCACTGAGCTTCACGGTATGCTGAAGACCGCTGAAAAGACGCTCAAAAGTGATAAGCAGGATGTGCTTATGGTGCGTGGGGGCAAGTTCAAGAAATCTGGAAAGAAGAGGAATGCTAAGAAAGGTGGCAACAAGGCCAGCCCAACTAAGCAAACTGGCGCCAAATCTGTAAAGAGGAAGGTCAGTCAACCCACTTCTGAATCCGAATGCTTCTACTGCAAGAAGAAGGGGCATTGGAAGAGAGATTGCTTGAAGCTAAAGGAAGATCAGAAGAACGGAACAGTCGTTCCATCTTCAGGTATTTTCGTTATAGACTGTATACTTGCTAATTCAACTTCTTGGGTATTAGATACAGGTTGTGGCTCACACTTATGTTCCAATCCACAGGAACTAAGAAGAAGTAGAAAGTTAAGCAAGGGTGAAGTCGACCTACGAGTGGGAAATGGAGCACGGATTGCTGCATTAGCTGTAGGAACTTATTATTTGTCGTTGCCCTCCGGGCTAGTTTTGGAACTGGAAGAGTGTTTCCATGTTCCAAGTCTTACTAAAAACATCATTTCAGTTTCTTGCTTAGATGCTAAGGGATTTTCCTTTTTAATAAAAGACAATAGTTGTTCGTTTTATTTTAAAGAGATGTTTTATGGATCTGCTAGATTAGTCAATGGACTTTATTTATTAGATCACGACAAACAAGTATATAACATAAATACCAAAAAGGCCAAAAAGGATGATTCAGATCTCACCTATCTGTGGCATTGTCGATTAGGCCATATAAACTTGAAACGCTTAGAAAGGCTTCAAAAGGAAGGAATTCTAGAACCATTTGACTTAGAGGATTATGGTAAATGCGAATCATGTTTACTTGGCAAAATGACAAAGCAACCTTTCTCTAAAGTTGGAGAAAGAGCAAATGAACTATTGGGTTTAATCCATACAGATGTATGTGGACCAATGAGTACAAATGCTAGAGGTGGTTTCAGCTACTTTATCACTTTCACTGATGACTTCAGTAGATATAGTTATGTCTACCTAATGAAGCATAAGTCTGAATCCTTTGACAAATTCAAGGAATTTCAGAGTGAAGTAGAGAATCAATTAGGCAAGAAGATTAAGGCACTGCGGTCTGACAGAGGCGGTGAATATCTGAGCTATGAATTTGATGACCATCTGAAAGAATGTGGAATTCTATCAGAATTGACTCCTCCTGGAATACCACAATGGAACGGTGTGTCGGAACGGAGGAACAGAACCTTGCTAGACATGGTCAGGTCAATGATGGGTCAGGCCAAACTTCCATTAGAATTTTGGGGACATGCACTAAATACAGCTGCACTCACTATAAATAGAGCTCCGTCTAAAGCTGTCGAAAAGACTCCATATTAATTATGGTTTGGAAAGCCTCCAAATATGTCTTTTCTTAAGATTTGGGGATGTGAAGTATACGTCAAACGATTAATTTCAGACAAACTTCATCCAAAATCTGACAAATGTATCCTTGTGGGCTATCCAAAGGAAACAAAGGGGTATTACTTCTACAATACATCTGAGAACAAGGTGTTTGTTGCTCGAGATGGTGTCTTTTTGGAGAAAGATCACATTTCCAAAATGACAAGTGGGAGAAAAGTAGACCTCGAAGAAATTCGAGTCGAACAACAAACTCTAGAGAATGCTCAAGATGACATTCAGGATGAAACTCAGAGATCTTTAGAAGAATCTGGTGAGAATCATGGTCAATCTAGAAATGTTACCCCGCGTAGATCACAAAGATATAGATCTCAACCGGAAAGGTACTTAGGGAACGAGAGCTATGACGTTCTATTACTTGAAAGTGATGAACCTGCGACTTACAAACAAGCTATGACGAGCCCTAGCTCCAAGCAATGGCAAGAAGCCATGCAATCTGAATTAGACTCCATGTCTGAAAACCAAGTATGGGATTTGGTCGATTTGCCAGATGGCTACCAAGCCATTGGAAGCAAATGGGTTTTCAAACTGAAAAAGGACAAGGATGGGAAACTTGAAGTTTTCAAAGCTAGATTGGTTGCAAAAGGTTACAGGCAAGTCCACGGTGTGGATTACGATGAAACCTTTTCACCAGTTGCAATGCTAAAGTCTATTCGGATAATATTAGCAATCGCTGCATATTACGATTACGAAATATGGCAGATGGATGTCAAAACTGCTTTCTTAAACGGCGTTTTAACAGAAACTGTGTTTATGACACAGCCTGAAGGTTTTGAGGATCCAAAGAATGCTAAAAAGGTATGCAAGCTAAAGAAGTCAATCTAAGGATTGAAGCAGGCATCCAGGAGCTGGAATATACGTTTTGATGAAGCAGTCAGTGACTTTGGTTTCATCAAGAACGCAGACGAATCTTGTGTATACAAGAAGGTCAGTGGGAGCAAAATTGCTTTCCTAGTATTATATGTCGACGACATATTACTTATCGGAAATGACATTCCTATGTTGAACTCTGTCAAGATTTGGCTTGGGAAATGTTTTTCGATGAAAGATCTAGGAGAAGCACAGTACATATTGGGCATCAAGATTTACAGAGATAGATCTAAAAAGATGATTGGACTTAGTCAAAGCACTTATATCAATAAGGTGCTTGATAGGTTCAAAATGGCAGACTCCAAGCGAGGCTACCTACCCATGTCTCATGGAATAACTCTAAGCAAGACTCAGTGCCCAAAAACACTTGATGAGCGTAGACGAATGAATGGGATTCCATATGCATCATTGATTGGTTCAATAATGTATGCTATGATATGTACACGCCCGGATGTTGCGTACGCACTCAGTGCTACGAGCAGATACCAGTCAGACCCAGGAGAGGCGCATTGGACTGCTGCCAAGAATATTCTGAAGTACCTGAAAAGGCACAAAGATGACTTCCTGGTCTATGGTGGAGATGATGAATTAATTGTTAAAGGCTATACGGACGCAAGTTTCCAAACCGACAAAGATGATTTCAGATCACAGTCTGGGTTTGTCTTCTGCCTCAACGGAGGTGCAGTAAGCTGGAAAAGTGCTAAGCAAAGCACCATTGCGGATTCTACAACTGAAGCGGAGTACATTGCTGCACATGAAGCAGCAAAGGAAGCTATATGGCTAAGGAAGTTCATAGGTGAACTTGGTGTAGTCCCCTCCATTAAAGGACCAATAGCCCTGTATTGTGATAATAACGGAGCTATTGCACAGGCAAAGGAGCCTAGACACCACCAGAGAGTCAAGCATGTACTTCGTAGATTTCACCTTCTACGAGAGTTCGTTGAAAGAAAAGAAGTCGAGATAAACAAGATTGGAACTGATGACAACATATCAGATCCATTGACTAAACCTCTGCCGCAGGCGAAGCACAACTCGCACACTGCAGCTATGGGAATCAAGCATATTGGAGAATGGCTTTGATATCCCTGTTTAATGTTTTAAAGTTTTAGAGTTTAAATCTTTGAAAAACATTATTGGTTAATCATTCACAATAAATGAAAAGAATTCATTTTTCCATTTAATTTGTGGTTTATTAAATGATGAGTCCCTTCAATTTGACGATATATTCAAGATAGACTGTCAGGACCAGTCCTGTGACTAAGAAATGTCTATCAAGTGAACTTGAATGTCAAAGGTTGAAAATGGTCCCTAGTCGGAGTTTTCTATAAAATTGGACGCATAGAAAACGTTAGACGATTAGAATGCAAGATGACTAGTAGTTCTGTTTCTTGAACTATGTGGACATGGCAATGTCATAATCATTTGCATAGATACTTACTTTGGGAAGACTAGTATCGGACAAGACCTATGAAACTTTACTGTAAGAGATGAAAATCTGTCATAAGTAAATTTCATTAAAATCATTAGACACTAAATCCTCAATACCTGAGTGATTTGAGATTACTTGTTTGAGAACTGGTTGCTTTGACGTTGACCAACCGTCGCACCGTAAAAGGAGGCTATAAAGGCAACGCTCAGGTAATCACTTATCAAACGAAGTCTAATCTCAAGATCGCAAGATTGGGATTGTCCTCCCATAAATCGGGATGAGATGCTTAAAAGTTGTACAAGGCCACTCGGAGAGCTAGAAACTGTGAAATGCATGGCTGTGCTCGGATGAATCATAGGCTATGATTATCTGTTTATTTGATCAGTTGAACTCTGAAACCGAGGAACACCTCTGGACATAATAAGGATGACAACTCTTACCTTATGTTCAAGAGCAAGCATCGAGCGACAAAGGAATTAGGAAATGCACACTTGTCCCTAAGGACAAGTGGGAGACTGAAGGGAATAATTCCCTTGGTCCAAGTATGCATTCTATGTTAAGTCTAATAAATGCGGTTCAGTATTAATTAACAAGTTAATAATTCAGTGAGATCAAGTGAGCTGAATGCCTAGCTAGAGGCCGCTTCAGTTCAAGTGGAATTAATGATATTAATCCACAGCTTACTCTTGACTGAACCCGTAGGGTCACACAAATAGTACGTAAACGGATCAAGTATTTAATGGCATTAAATACTCCATCTATGGATATTCGGAATCGACGGATCTTGGTTTCAGTGGGAGCTGAGATCGTCACAGGCAAGAAATGAATACTCCGGAAACGATGATATTGCCGGAAACGGAAATATGGATCGTATCGGAAATATAAATATTATCCAAGTCGTAGATGTTGCCGGAAACGGAAACATGGTACGTATCGGAAAACATTATCGGAAATGGAAATATTGCCGGAATCGGAAATATTGCCGGAAACGGAAATATTGTCAGAATCGGAAATATTATCGGAATCGGAAAATAATTCCGGAAACGGAAATATTAAATATTTGTTCGAAACGGAAATTAATTCCGGAATCGGAAATATTAAATGTTGTTCGTATCGGAAATGAATTCTGGAATCGGGAATTTAATCGGAAGCGTATCGTACGAATTAGCATCGGACGAGGCCCGCTAGACGAAGGCCCAGCACGAAGCCAGGCCATCGCCCAGCGAGCCGCACGCAGCAACGCACGCCTCGACCAGGCCCAGCCAAGGGCGCGCGCGCGCGCAGCACCGCACATGGGTTGTGCGCTTGTCGTGGGCCGCAAGGCCTGCGCGGGTGCACGGCTTGTACGATGCGTGTGAGGGAAATCCTAATCCTATTAGGATTCGTGCGAAGATTAAAATCCTAATCCTATTAGATTTGCTTTGTTATTTAGAGTCCTAATAAAGTTCTAATTAACAAATCCACATCCTAGTAGGATTACAATTCATTTTCCATACCTCTATAAATAAGGGCCTAGGGTCATTATTTGTATACACGATTCAAGTATTCAAAGTGATTTTTGAGAGCAAAAATTCAGTCATATAATTGCCTACATTAGCCGAAAATTCTAAATACCTTAAGGGCGATTCTAGTTGGTCAAGCTTAAGGCGGATCCGAACGTGCTGTGGACTATCTACGGAGGGACGACATTTGGAGTCCTAAAGACTTGTTCTTGTTCGGTTCGGGCGCAGCTAGGGAGGGCACGCAACAAAGTGTATGCATCTAAACTATGCTAAATGATTATGTGTAAATAATATGCTTTCCTGGCTTTATGGTTTTTCCGCATGATTTATGAATTGTCATATGTATCATAACCTAACAACATACTCATATGAGACTTAATTATACGGAGTAACTTTATACGGAATAAGTAAATTTTACATTAAAATAATTCGCCGTAAGTAAGTATGGACAATGTAGACATTTTGGTGGAAATCAAAGTCCCCAAAAGTCCTTTCATACGTAGTATAATAGAAAAGACATGCAAAATTCATCTCAATCATATAAGAGCAACTCCAATGGTAAATTACAAAGTGTTGTAGCTTGATTTACCACATCAAATTTCAAACTACAAAGCCTTGTACAATAGTTTCCTATAATATTTTATGTAATACACATTTTATTTTATAATTCAATACTTTCACAATTTTTTAATAATTGCACCATTTGGGCTTTAGCACTATTCCCATATTCTTATATAGTTATTTTTTGTGATTTATATGTAAGGAAAAATATATTTATGTGGATCTTGTTATATTTGTCTCGAAATTCACTTTCAAATCATCAAATTTTTATAATTTTTTCAAATATATAATGAGATATATTAGTGATTAAAATAGTGCATTGACAAACGTGAAATCTCATATGATGCAATTAAAAAAATGGAGGAAGTATAAATTATTCAATTCAACATAAATATATTTTGGATAATAATTTATTTTCGAGTAATTATACTTTTTGGAAGAAAAAAAACTACAAGTTCAACTTAAAATGAACATATCTCGTCATAATCTACTCTTTTATTTGAGGTGATTCGAACTGAAGTGAAAGCTTATTTCAATAGCTTTCTAACGCCTGATCATAAGCTGATTTTGGATAAGAAACGAGAGAGTTATGTCAATCTTACGACAAGCTGGCCAAGAGTTGAGGTGCGCAGGCGCGCGAGAAATATTTGCGGACACATGGGTAATGTGTGCATACACACAAAATGCAGAAAATGAGGCAATAACTAAGTCTATTCTCGTATGCTGGCACTGGTAAAGGTGTGCGTCCGCACGGGAGGGTTTGTTGGATTTGCTAATGTTTTGAATCGGGTATGTGGTCCATTTAATGAACTAGTATAAATATCCTTTTGGGGGCATTTATTGAACATCATCCACAAAGTAGAGAGAGAAATTTAGGGCTCATGAAGAAGGGTTCTTTATTTTGTTCAACTTTGTGCTAGTGGGTGAGAATTAGAGAGAGTATTTGCTCAATACTGTTATAAAACTCTAATTCTAAATCAATAAAACATAGTCTCCTAGTTTAGGGTGGGTTTTATAGTCTTCAAGCACATTGCTTAAAGGATATTCCCACCTCCAAATTTTTCATCTTACATTTAATTTTCTTTATTGTTCCAATTTATTTTTCCCTGATTAATTAAATAATCATCAATTACTCTAACAAAAACTTTATATAACTCTATGTAAATCCCTAATTGTCTAAGGACTACCACCAACCATTAGGTTGATGGTAAGCCCCTCTTTACTTGTTTTTTTTCTTCTAAATTTTGATTTCATGTTTGGAATAAGAACTCCTTTCTCTCTCTATTGGAGAGTTTCTTTACCGATTTATTGGGTTTTAACTATCCATTTATTTTGTACTATCTCTCTACTTGTGAGAATTTGGGGCTATGATTTTAATTTCGCAAGAAAAGTTGATTTATTTATGAAGATTTGTGCGGTGTAGATCCTGATTCCAACTAAGTCTTTAATCGGATTAATAATATATATTATTTATCCTATCTATTATTAGTGATTGTCATCTTGATCGAAGGATTTAATTCTTCAATATCCCACTCGTCCTTGAGCAAGTGTGTCAATATTAAATTAATTTTTCGTTAATGTCTAATTTGATAATATGATGGCATTTTATATTAATATTCAAATTGTTTTTTGAACTCCAAACTTGAACTGTCAAAACAAATAATTAATTTTTAATCAATTTAAGCTCGGCCATGCATTTTCAGTTCTTGATGTTCGAGATGCCTAGGACACCATTCATATTGACATAGGATAACATCTTCAATCTTGTATAACAATAAGTACCACTTAATTTTTAGCAATCTCTATCACTGCCATTATAACCCTCTTTTACGACGTGACGTTTGACAATGTCAAAGACATACTAATCATTGAGTGTAAAAATATCATACTCATATATGAAGAATCCAACTTAAATTTCAATAACTTGTTTAAAGAATTTTAGGTAGGTCGATCCAATATATATCAATGATTAGACATCTTTATTTTTATTTTTTTGGTTGGAAAGAGTCACAAGATCAGATTAGCGCATCAAAATATACATCATGAGTTTCCCAAAAATAAATGTCATTAGTAGGGGAGATTAGACATCTATATTTTCATGAAACTTAGGCTATCAATCAACTTACAAAACTAGTCTTTTAATTAGTCTTTTAATTAGTCATTTATGTCTAATTTAACAATTTAGATTAGGGACATCTGGTGATTTGATAAATTGATATTCAATACCTCTAATATATGTGTAACTAAATTAAATAAATTTTCATCCCCTGTTTTCACCCAACTAACAAAACTAGTCTCTTCACCCTCCCACCTAATCGTCATTTTTCTGTTTCCATCATTACCGTCATCATCCAATTCATAACCGCCTCAACATAAAATCTAACACCGTCATCTTACCTCTAACTCACCTCTTCATAAGCTTCAGCAATATATGGGCAGTGGTGGCCGAATACCGACAGGATCCTTAATCTCAAATCATAAAGACATTTCTACATCAATTTGGAAGCATAAAAAAAACACATCTTTCTCAATATTAAACAGCTAAAAATGCAAGCATTTATCTGGCTTTGGAGAAGGGAAATCACAAAATTACAGCACAGAAGCAAGAATTGATACCTTTGATATTTCTCCTTTGTGGAAGTTTTGAACAAGATATTGTGGCTCTTTTACTTCAACTATTCTCATCCAAAATCAGAAAACCAAAAATATTTGGGATATCAAAAACTATACGGAGTATGTGAAACCAAAAAGGGATCCCTAAAAGCACCTATTTACCCAGGATTCTACCTCTCTAGAGTGTAGACCATAACTGCCTCTACCCTACTATTTCCAGCATCAAAACTATAATAGATATTGACATCAGATTAGGAGTACTCAGCACTGGAAACTTATTGCAGTAACTGGCAAACCACATTTGTCAAGTGCCCAAAACCAACTGCTACCAGAATGCCTGCTATTTGTATATCAATACTCAACAATTAGCTTTCTGCCAAACAGGAATGGAGGGAATGTAACAATAATCAAGGTATCTTCTATAAAATACTCCGCCTTATCTTGCTCAGTCAGCCAACAACAAAAATTCAAGCTTCTGTCTGAGAAGCGGAAGCACTAGATTCAGTTGAAGCTGCACCAGAACATGCAGGATGCAGTCCAGAATGTGACATCGTCTTTGCCTGCAGGAGACGACACACTCTAGGAGTTTGTCTCCCTTTCATGACCTGGACATAAGATATTAGCTTGTTAATCAACATTATTCTAGACACAATAACCTGAATATCAATTGCTCATGAAGAATTGTCATAGACCAGCTTAAGATGAGCTTAATTCAAAAAAATTAAAATAAAACCCTTCAAATCTTCTAATTTGACTCGATAAAGTGCGATAGGGTGACTTTGACAATGTCCAATATCCCATAAAACTGGTAAAATCTACTATTAGGCTATAAGCTACTTAGTACTACCTCCATTTCACAATATATGCAACATTTCTTTTTTCACTTATTCCAACGCGCTTCTTTAGACATTAATATCTCTAATTGCGTATAACTAAAAATTATAAAGTTGATATTTGAAATCCTTGCATTGATACGAATTTAACAAGATCTCGCTTGACTGTGTTTTTTCTTACATAATGGTGAAAGAAAGATTGTCAAAGTTGGTTGATAAATAGTGCCCAAATGAGAAATGGTGCAAGTATTATGAAACGGAGGTAGTATATGTTTAATTGTCTAAGAACAATGCATGTATGGTGTATGCAGATACTTGATTTGGTAGAGGGAATAATAATTACATACATTATTATTTTCAACATGTTAGCAACTTTGTCTTTGTGGGATGAAAAAAGTAATAAATGTATGCCTCCTTAATTTTCTTTATTTTAGAAGGACCAATTCCCACCACCCCGAAGCTAGACATAGTTAGCTGAGAAAGAAAGAAAAGAAAAATAAGGAATGCAGTTGCTAACCTCCAGACAGAAAGCATGTATCTCCTCTTCTGTAATAACCTCTTCATCACCAGCATTATCGTCCCACCCAAGAGAAATTAAAAAGGCTCTCTCCTCCTCATCTGGATTTATGGCTTCATTGTCAGTCTCCTTGGAAAGAAATAAACTGTCGGCTACTCTCCAAGTTTCGCCATTACATTTCAACTCACTTCCATTTCCAACAGAAGTCCCTGAAACACTAGTCAGTTCCTTCAATTCTTTGACAGATTTGTCCACAGTATCAGATGAAACAGCAGTCTCTGGATCAGCAGTGCCAGCCGTGTTGCTCACAGACTTTTCTCTCATTAGTTTAAAGAAATCACTCCGGCTTTGGGCTTGTGCAAGG
The DNA here is from genome assembly GCF_020520425.1 of Spinacia oleracea. Classification (NCBI taxonomy): domain Eukaryota; kingdom Viridiplantae; phylum Streptophyta; class Magnoliopsida; order Caryophyllales; family Amaranthaceae; genus Spinacia; species Spinacia oleracea. The sequence continues at coordinate 126,688,137 of NC_079491.1, forward strand.
GAGGAACGCTTATCAGCAAGTCCAGCATTCAAACCAGAGGCAGAATTTTTCCGCTCACCAGAAGAAACCTTCGGATTGTGTGAATTCTTCAAGGGAAGAGAAACAACTGAAGCTAAACCAGCAGACTGACCATCTGGAACCCTGCTGCTGGCATTTGTTGTTGGACTCTGAATATCCTTGAAAACAGAGGAAGCACCATTTTCACGTCCAGGTTTACGCAGCAGCAGCTTTCCTGAGGGTGAATTTGGGCTATCCACTCTAACACTTGATCCACGGGCCGCTGGACTGCCAATTTGCAGCGGTGACAGATGCTGCATCCCATTTTTCAGGGAAACTCCAGCAGCTTCACTGGATCTCACTGGTGTCTTGGGCTTTAATTTATCAGACGAAGTTGGACCCTGCGAAAAAGAAACGGCAATATTACAAGCTTTTAAAACAAAGATGCATCTTCCTTGCACTCCAACATGGCAACATAACAAAACAATCATATAGAGAGAATCGAGAAGGACAAGGTAGGTCTTGTTCTCATATTTCTAATTCGGAAAGCAAAGAGAACAGAAAAATGAGATGCTAGATATTCACACACCACAATATAAATACCATTGTTCAAGTAACCCTCAAAAACAAGGGTTCAGAATAAATAACTGTAAGATTCACAAAAACATGCTATCCATTTAGAAAAGCCATATTTTGAAAACCAATGAAAACCAATCGAAGCTCTCGTTAGAAGAGAAAATGATAAAAAATATTCAGTGTAGTTTATTTGTCCCATTGCTAGTTTAAATTCCACTAATTCAAGTGAAATTTATTTACAGCTTGAATACTTATTGGGCATTATGCATTTCCTTTCTTAGCATCAATGAGAACGAGAGGTCCAATAAAAGAAAGAAAACGCTACAAAGCATGACACTGTAGAAGCTCATCTTCCAAGTCATTAGCTAAAGACTTAAAGGTAGTCTTCACTACCATCCTATCAAAGCAGAGGTGGGAGGTTCAGATCTACATAGCCTTACCTCCAAGGCTCCAACTTGTCAAAACCATTAGAGAAAATGGAACCGTAAGATACTAAGATGTGTATAATTTGTTTTTGTTTTTTTACTTTCGAGGTACCAAAGAAAGAAAAATAAGTAAAGGAAAGCAAAAAAAATAAATAAACTAAAATACTCCCGTTCCATTTTGTTCTACTCACTTACTGTGTACTCTCTGAATTATTCTTGCATAGACCTGGACCTAAAGCCAACAATTTACTCTAGCACCCCTTTTACATACATAGTGACCTTTAGTGTTCACATAGTGACTAATCAATTAAACACCAATTTTCTTAGATATAGTAACATTTTTTGAATCAAAGTAACCCTATGTTTTTAAAAGAGAGTTGTGACTTTTAAAATCACATTATTCAAGGACAACATGTATGAACGACACCAATTTGATATTTTTTCATAATAATTCTAATAAACACGTCAAAATAAATTAGAATCAAGTTATTGACTTTCTTTTAGGCATGGTCCACAATAAATTTAGTGTGTAGATTTCAGAATTAGTGCTTGTTTCTATGTAAATGTGGAAAAGGTGTGTGGGTGTATGAAAAAGTAAATAAAGTAAGAGAGATGTAGTAAATGGCGGATATATGTAAAAAAAACAATGGAAAGGCGTAAATATTGTGGGGAAGGGAGAGTAAAGTGATAAATTTGTAGACTAGAACAGAATAAAGCAAAAGTGAGTAGAACTTTCAAAAACACCTTGAAATGGAAAGTGAGTAGAACAAAGAGGAACGAGTGGAGTACATATTTTTGATAAAAGATTATGGGTTTAATATAATATTGAATGCTAAAGAATGGAATGATTGACAAACAAACCAAAAGATCTTATATTAAATTAACGGAAAAAAACATACGTCCTCCATTTCCTTTTCCTTGCAACACTTTGACTTTTGTACTATTCACACACTTTACTCTATCTGTCTTTGGTGATTTATACCTTAAGGAAAAACATAATCACATGGAATCTTGGTACAGTGTATGTTTCCAAAATACCACCTTTTATAATTTTTACTTATGGATAATTAATAAATTTATGGTTGAATTAATGCATCGACAGGCATAAAATTCAAAATATTGCAACTAAAAAGAAATTTAGGAAGTACTCCCTTAATACTCGCACCGGTTTGACCGGTGCGGAGTTTAAGACATTTAAATTGACTTATTAATTTAATGGGTGTTAGTTGATAGTGGGGTATTTTTTAATATAGTTAGTGGGAAATGTGTAAGAGGTGGGGAATGATGAGTGGGGGTGTGAATTTTTAAATGATTTTTTGTAGGGAATAGGGGTGTAGGTGGGGTGAGTAAGTGTGAGAAATAATATAATATTGGTATAAATTTCTATTTATAGAAGCGGTGCAAGTATTAAGGGACGGCCCGAAAAGGAAAGCGGTGCGAGTATTAAGGGACGGAGGGAGTATATTTTTTTTACCTTTTCCCAATTCTACCTAGGTAGACTTCCCTTACTATCCCTCTAAGTCTCCTCACCACATTCGTGTGCCTAGGCCTAATAACATGTCCAAACTATCAAACTCCATTTTTTCACATTCCAATGCAGATTTGAATTTAAAGCATTGCACCTTACACAGAAATAATCCAGGCAGCTGCGCGGCTACGCCATGAAATTTTCCCTAGATTTCTAGTATTTTCTTGTGCCCAATACCTTGGCAAATCTCAGCATAACATGCCCACATTTGAATTTCCAAGTCAAAGATACTCTTGTTTCAATGGAAAACACTTTACTGGAAATTTAAGTTTTCCTTTGTTTTGTTAAGGGGTTCCCCAAATATGGAAAACAACTTTCCTTTAGAAAAAAAAGGTATTGAATATTGGAATAGAGTACATCTTTTCTTGGGATGACACGTTTACTTTCTTATGTTGATAGCTTTCATAATCTTTCAAACAAGAATAGCCCTTAGCCTCGCGCTGAAATGATTATTTGGGATGAGGGTAAAAGCTAATTCGTGTGTTTAATTGAAATCTGTATGCCACCATAAGTTCAAAATAATGCTAAATTCTATGTTAAGCATCAGATAAACATGTAAGTCACCAACTAATTGGCTCAAAAAACATCAGCAAAGCTCACACCAAAAATCTTCTACATCATCTTCGTTCTAAAAAAAAATGTCCATTATCTTCTTTCTAACATCCATTTATTTTCTTTTGTTCAACTCTCACCAGGCTACAGCAAACGCATCAAAGCTACAAATCGATCAGTCTTCTCCTCACCAAAACTCACGCCTGCAAATGGCAGACTTAACATACAATCCAGTGACGAGTCCATCTAGGCAACATCTCATGTCAACTTTCATTAGTTGTTCCTTCTATAATGAAAATTCTTCCAGGAAATAGCAAAATTTTATGCCTATAAAGTTTAGAACCAAACTATTTACACTTTGACCAATTATCCTTACCTGGATTTCATACTAACAGCATGTTTAACATGGAGGTACCAAGGTCCAATAGTGAAACTGGAATTAAAGGCAATGACAGTATTGGGCATTTAATAGAAATAGCAGAAGGGGTAGTGGTGAATGAGAATAGGAACTGAAAATGATTGTCAAAGCTTTATGCCTATAAAGTTAGAACCAAACCATTTACCCTATGATAACACCTATTATCCTTACATGTAAAGAAGTCACACAATACTAACAGCTTGTTTTACATGGAGGTACTAATGGATGAAACTGGAATTAAAAGTGATGACAATATTGTGTATTTAATAGAAATACCAGAAGGTGCTGTGGCAAATGAGCATCATTTCTTAATGAACTGAAAATAGTGATAATTTCTCAATTTCAATCCGGTGATGATCTTAAACCCAATATAGGTATTCGGTGGTTTTTCCCTCTGTTAATGGCACATACTATTTCTTAATTCACAAAGAAAGTTTTTATAGGCTTAAGATTGCATTTCAAGACTATGAGGTGTTGAGGTAAACAGGACCTTTTTTCTAAAATGCTACGGTTGGATCAGATTTTTGTGACAGTTGACAACAAAGTAAAATGAACAAAACTGAAAATAAGAGCAAGAGAGATGAACAGGAATTACTTAGGTAATTTAAAGTGACCAGAGAGGCAAGGAGATAGTGTGTCTTTTCATTAGCTTTCATGGATGTAAATCATGTAATATAAATGACATGAACAATAGTCAATGGTGTTTTCTAGATTCACTCAACCCTAAACACCTCCCAAAAAATTCACATCAGTGTGCTAAGTACTAACATAAAATCATAAAGCCAAGAAAAATTCTCCGCACACAAGAATTCATGGGATAATTTAATAATTCTCCACCGTGACTTTACTACTTTAGTTCACCACAAAGCATAAATTGACTTTGACACTAGAAACATAAGCAAACAAACAATTAAAACTTTAAACTAGTGAACAAGAGCGACTCATACTCAACCCTTCAACAATCTGAACACGAAACCCTGAACTTAAAATCATTTTCACAATAAACGAGGGAAAAGCGAATTATCACAATAAATTTGCCACATTGGTCCCAGCACTTTCCATTGAAACATGATGCACCACATGAACTAAGCCCAAGAAAGAACCAACTCTCATAGAAGGCCCAAAGTCTCCTGCCTTTCATCTCAAACCAAGCACCTGTAGAAAGAGTAGCCACACCATCTCTGAAGTAAGAACCTCAGTGCACCCTTGAACATCAAAGGTATTCAAAGAACCTAGATACCCATGAAGTTAACCATCTTATGTTTTCCATATAAACAATGCTCACCAAACTCAAGGTTTCCTATATTTTTGTCACCTTACAAGTCTTTGTTTCATCAACTCCAACATGCATAACCCATAATTTGGTGTCAGTCGTGTCACCAATTAAACTGATCAAACCCAAGCTACCAACTTCTGTATCTCTCATTAATACAAGAGAGCACCTCTTACTACCTTGGCATAATTAACACTTTGTAAAGGGTACCAACAAAAATCAATTCATCCTCAAATGTGAATAATAGACAAAGTTCTCACAATCTCACCATACTACCATGCATTCTAATGATTGTCACAACTGCAACAACCTTATACGCATAACTATCAATATAATTGTATGGATTTGTATCTTACAAAAAGAAAATGAGCTTTCAACCAACACATATGTGAGAAGAATAACCCCAATCAAAATCTACTCATCCTTTCCTTTTCCCTTAAGATATGCAGCCACAAGAGCACCACTTTTAATATAGATAATTAGACAACAAAAAAGCATGTTTGCTATGAAAGTGTTTTGATTTCCATAGTCTTTCAAAAACATCTCAACTTCCTAACACTCGTTCTTATGGTTTTGTGATCGTGTCTTAGGGTGGCTGTTAGATTTCATAGCTTTAGAACATACCCTCAATCAGTATCACTGAGGTGTAACTTGAATTTCTACGCATAAACAAGCCCTCTCTAAGAAAATGACAACACTTGATATTCCTATTCATTATACTTCGTATATTAACTCCATGAACTCAATGTGTCAGAGGCCTCCTAACATCCTACAAACTCATTAAGATATCAACCTTACCATATAAAATGTATTAATAGAATTACTAACATGATAGTTGAAAAGAACACAACAATGTAAAGGTCTTTATAATCTAGAACAATAATGATGATTTTTTGCAAATCTATGACTGATAAGTAGCTCATTAAAGTTAAGACTTTGAGCAAGTAACCTAGGCAAGTGTACTATTGTGTAAGATATTTAACGATGTTTGTCATCGAGCTTAAGCCGTTATCGCCAACAATGACCTTGATAGCCACCTATCTTGACTCCTTGTTGGAGAGATAAAGTTGAAACCTGAAAAGGTTCCCAATTCTACCATTTCGTGTTAGTCATGGTCTCTGAAAGGTTTTGACACTCCACTATGTTTAACTCTTAGTGCTTCTGTTTTCAATTTCATCACTTATGCATCGTTGCCGTAAATACAACAGCAAAATATGGTGTTTTATCGCATTTTATGGATTAGAGGTGATTTAATATAAACATATTGGTGCTATTATTCATTTATTTTATAGCAGCAATGTTTTTGAATGGTGGAGCAGTGCGCCTCCTATGAAACCTTTCATTCATTCATTATCATTACCCCATTGCCTCAAAAGAGGCTCTCGCAAGAAGCGGGGTAAGGGGGGGTCGGGCGTAGGCAACCTTACCCCTGCAATTGCAGAGAGGTTGTTTCCAATTGACCCAAAAGCAATAACGGGACGACCATCTTCTACTTCATGGAAAGAAAGCGAAGAGGTATTAAGAGCCATTTGATTTAGTCCATCACATCCTAAAGCCAAAAGAACAAATGAATCTTTGGCTTCATTGGAAATGGGCATAATTAGGACAGCTCCTATGAAACCTTCTTGTCACAAATAATTCCCGAAGTGGGGGCATGGTAAGCAAGCTACTTTCAGCCTCAGTAAGACGACCTTTGACGCTGTTACTTAAGTCCTCAACACCTAACCATAGAAAAAAAAGGCGGATGCGGTCGCGTTCGCGGTAAAGGTCGCGTTGTCGCGGAAACCGCTTGTAACGGAAGAATAGAACGGATCGCGGCTGACGCGGTGTGAATTTTTTGAAAAAAACCACATTAACATATCTAAGCCTTATTATTACATTTTTAGTCTAAAAAGTATTATATCAATACAATATAACCAAATCTATCCTAATATAAGTGAGTATTATATTTTGTGAACAAATAAACACACGAAATATCATGTTTTATAAACTACATAACTAATTACAAAAATATTTTTGGTCAATTTATGTAAAGAAACGGTGTAACGGAGAAAAAAACGTCTAATGCGGCGAGTCACCGTTACGTAACGGACGACGCGGGGAGAAAGACGTGAATTTTTTCAAACCGTAACGTAACGGGTTTTCGCGGAACGGCAAATCCAAAATAGGTTACAGAACGGCCGTTACGTAACGGAACGGCCGAGTTTTAATTCCATGCACCTAACTCATCTATCTAACTCTTTTTTCTAGCATGATTAACCCAGATATATAATACACTCTAAACCTTGGTACTAAGCCTGATAATTACGTCAATCGTATGAAACAAATCCCTTCTAAAGTGTACATTCCAAATATCCTTAGATTTTAACCAACGTCTCTGAAGTTTTAATTTGTCATTAATGCCTTTTCATTTTCCATACCACCCAAAACTATGACATCTGCATAGATCATGCACCATATGTTTCCATTGTAAGGAAATTCAAAATTATCGCAAAAAAGGAATTGAATCGTAATCCTTAATGAATTGCTGAATTGAAATTGAAGTAATTATCTCCATTTCATATCTTAAACCCCTTTATCTAATGGCTCTGATATAACGTTAGGAATTATGTTGCCTCAAAACACCTCCACAAAACCTCAAGTAGAAAACTAAGCATATTTCAACATGATTCTAATCTAGTAACTAGGTCCATAATTCTCCAAACGGATTTTTTTACCTAATACCTTTATTAAACATCTAAAAGATATGTAAGGCTTCAAACATAACATAAAACCAAATTGGTCGTGAAAGGTATGAATCACTTCTCTCATACTCTTCTCAATCACTTGCTCTAACAATAACATTACATGACTAAGAAGCCTTACATCCCAATGGTTTTCAAATGTCTTCTTTGTTCTTGTACAAAGAGATTATAGAGGTAAGCCTCTGTTCCTTCAGCACCTGTCCCTTTTATGGAAGAAAATTATGCTTCTCGTCTAACACAAACCTTTTTTCACAACTTCCTTGTAATGCATTTATAAAAGTTGTAGTTCCTACCACGCTTGCGCTAACTCTATCTCTGCATTATGAACATCGATTTCACATTATCACTATACGATTCAATTAAGTATCTTTGTTGCTAATTATTCCAACACTTAGATGTATTGCTTCCATCATATATATACTTAGGCATGTAACAAAATTAGTTACCTGAGATTCTCATACTTTTCAGAATCTCTTTCAGCCATAATTGCATTGTGTGTAGCTATATAAACCTATAAGAGTTACAAATTTTAATGTCTCCTTTGTCCATGTATAAAAGAACTATAGTGGTCAACCTTGTTTGTACGGCATCTTCCTACAACTTAGTAAATAATTGACGAGTTTTGTTAACCATGAAAGGCCTTCTTCACTTTTCTATTAACCATCTTTTAGCTCACCACATGGCGGGAGATTTTTTACTTCATTCCTTGTAGTATGTTGATATTAGTAGTAGTTCCCACCACATCTTAATCTGGTCAACAAATCTATGTTACTTACCACTGAACAACTCATGGAAGTAACTTCACCACCCTTTCTTGATGTCAACCTCATCCACATAACGATTTGATATTTTGATGAATTTCAATTAATGAAGATATTCAATTTTCACTTCCTAGATCTTACCAGCTAGTCCTTGGGCCTTAACCCTTCGCACATGCATATTGCGTACTCCAGAAAAATAATTTTCAAGTATTTACCATTAGAAATCCCAAGATAGACAATGATTTTCAACATACATCTAAGGAGTGTGAAGAAGATAGAAGTATTAAACTCTATAGGTGCATATAAAAAACATTTGGTACAAAGCTCATGAGAGACAATGATGACAATATGTATTTAAGGGAATATATAAGAAATGGTGCTATTTCAACATCCCAAACTCCAGAAGCACATATGCTAAGTCAATGGATATGTAGATATAGTCTACATTAACTAGCCATATTAATGCCCATGGACAGTAGATCCCCAGAATATTAAAGTTGGGCACCATCTTGTTACAGTAAGAGTGTAAGACAATTAAAACCAGTGCTTTTTTCCCCTTTAGTTGTATACGTAAGAAAAGTATCTGCTATACCGCAAAATTCCACAAAGAACGACCATATGCAATGTTTAATATCAACATTACACAATCCACCCAACTATAAGACACCACAAATATATTAGTAGATGTACAAGAGCTGAGCACAAAGGCCAGAAGAGTGGAATGACTGCATTTAAATCAATACAGCAATAGTGTGAAGTTCACATAGCACAAGGGACCAGGTTTGTATTTGTTACAGTAAGGTGAAACTTCTCACTCTACAAAAGCTTTTAGCAATCGTTTTGTTAAAACATATCTTGAAAAAAAGGAAAGGAAAGCAACAAAGTCTTAGAATGGTGGATGAAGGTACTTACCAAAGTTTTAGGTGTCATTGGGATTAATATCCTAGATTGTGTGATAGCCAACTCATCCCTCTGCGTTTGAATAGATGGCTGCAGAAAAGAAACTATATTTTTCAGCGGAATGCTCTTTTCCAGATAAGTAAAGAAGCCGATTAATAGTTTAATACCTGTGGAACATTATAAGAATGTGGTGATGCCTGCGCCAAAGTTTCTGCCATATTTAGACCATGCAATGTGCTTCCAACACCTGATGATGAGATGTAGCCAGAAGCAGCAGCTGCAGAAGATTGAAGAACAGACGAGGATCCATTACTGTTGCTTCCAGCACCTGTTGGCGCCTCAGCAAGAGCTGAAGTCCAACCCTCACTACAAACCAATGGTGGGTTAACAATGGACAGGCTCTGAATACCTCTAGACAAGTCAGGAGATGAAACTCTGATTACATCAGGAGTCTTAGGCCTCTCGTCAAATCCAAGCACTGGAAAATCTCTTTCAAATGACAATTTCTGGACGCCAGTAACACTGCTACGAACAGAAAGGACACCATTTCCATTGTCATGATGAGTATGGCTGACACTCCTCGGATCATTAGAAACCCTTCGCTGCGCAACCTCACCCTGTCTCCTTAAAATCATGGATTGAGAACGTCCTAAAGTGTCTTCGCCCCTTCTAGTTATTATGTCCCTCAAGGACTCAGAATACTCTGAATCCCAATTGTCAGCAATGGAGATCCTTTCTCTATCCTTATCACGTTGACTTTTTGGAAAACCACTATAGGACCGTCCATAGTTCTTATCATGCTTTGTATAAACATTACTACTCAAATTTCTCCTAGAATTGGATGAAAAACTCTGATCTAGGAGGGAAGACAATGGGGAATCAGAATTACTAATGCTCTTGGAAGGTCTATTTCTTTTTGGCAGTGCCAGCAGAGGACCATCTACAGCAACCAAAATATACAAAACAAAATGCTAATGATTAGACGACCAGCATTACTCATAATCTGTAACATAAAGAATTATACGTAACAAGATGCAAGGATAAATCAGTACGCACCTGCTTGTGATGATACAGAATGGTGGCCAGAGCTGCCACCTCCATTACTTCTCAGCCATTCAGGAACTAAACTGGGTTCACTTTTTTCCATAAGGAGCGTTTAGCATGATAATAAACGTATCACTAGAATATCAAAGCCACCGGTCCCAACCGTTTGCACCAATTTTTTTTACCCCCAACCAAATCTCACACCACATGAACCAAGTATCTAACAACTTATCAAGCTCAACTTCTGAATTTTTGCAACACGGGCAGCAGTCTTCAAATCCACCAGCTTAATAAGCTGGTAATTATTTTTCTTCCTATACAGTTAGGGAAGCTAATGTATCCAATTAAGTGATATCAACAAAAAAGTAGTCCCAGCGTATCCTTAAAGAGCAGTTATCAGTCCCGGAAATCAATTAAAGTTCGGAAACCTCTTTGTATTTACAACCAAAAACAAGAGTTTCAGATATTTTTATGGTACGAATATAATTTGCAAAACCAAGAAGCAGGCTCATAAAACCTTCATCAATATTTGCAAGAATACGTATTGGCAATACTCAACAAACCCTCTACTAGAAATATCAAAATAACCTAAATAAGTGACCACTAGCCAATTAAACCCGCAGAAATCAATGAAATTCGAAGGAAAATCGAAACCCTAAAGGAAATGATCAAAAATTACCAGAAATCTCAAAGTCTGGAAGCAAATTTGATTGATTTTGTGCAATAATCAAAACCCCAAACGGTTAAGTGCGACTGTTAGAATTTGTCCAATGCCGGGGTATAATTCTGAAATGAAAATTTCGATGGACGAAAGCAGGGAGTGAAGGAGAGAGAGAAGATGGAGAATTGACGATGAAAACGGAGGCTGTGATTATTAGGGTTTTATGTCGAACTTTGCAGTTTAGAGGTAGACAGACGTATGAAGAACAAACCACCGGATGAATTTGATATTCTTTTTTTTCTATAATTTTTTTTTATTTGCTGTGAATTAATGTTTCAACTAAATCAAATCTACTATCAAGATTCAAGAGGTGCAGTTTGCAATTGCAAGTGGGACTACACGTAGTACTCCTTCCGTATTTATTTAAGAGATACACTTGGTCGGGTACGGGTATTAAGAAAAAGAATTGAATGAAATAAAGTAATAAAACAAGTGGAGTTGGTAGATATTTTAATAAGTAAAAGAAGTGGAGACCATGTCATTTTAGGGGATGGTGGTGGGGGTGGGGGTGGGGGTGAGGGTGGGGTGTAAATAGATTACTCCGTATTTAATTAGATGGTGGGGTTGATAAGTTACTAAAAATGGCAAGTGTATCTCTTAAATAAATACGGCCGGAAAAAGCAAGTGTATCCCTTAAATAAATACAGAGGGAGTATAAAACAACTAGATTAAATCTCGTACACGTACAGATTTTGATTTTTTTTTTCACAAAATATTTAATTGAACATCTCCCAAACTACTGCATAGTTATAACATTTTTAACATACTTGTTTAAATTTATTCATCTAATATGCATATTTAAAATGCTAATATGACAATTTGATCAAAATATTGAGATATATTTTCCATTGTTAATATAGCGATTTGACTAAAATATTACCAATTTAGAATGATTATTATTACGTCGTATCTATTATTGCTATAATTTATAAACTAAAATTTGTTTCCACACATAAATAAGGAGTAGTTTATAAAAAAAGGTAGAGAATAAAAATAAAATAAAACAGATACACTTTATGGAAAAGTGGTTTTTGGCGTGAAAAAAACGCACCAGGAATTACACAATCATTTAGTCATGGTCTCTTTACCAAAATTGTTTTTTATTTATTTTTGGTATATTATAAAATACACTTTTTTTTATAACATACAAACTAAACAGAAATATAATTAAAACTTGGGGAGAGATCTCGATCTTCGACGTGCATCCGTAGCACGTAAATGGGCTTGATGCACCTATTTTAGAGAAACCTTGCAGACAAAAAGCCATTGGAACAGAGAACCAATCCTCCGAACAACTTTTACGATCCATTGGAGGAGGACAGGAATAGAATGATGAACAACTTAAAAATGAACCAAGTTGGAGCAATCTTTGTGAAGCATAATACAAGTGTAACCTACCACGCGAGCCCAAACTAAAGCTTTTAACAAGGAGACAAATTCAGATTGAAGAGCAGAGGTTGCATAGAAAGTATATGATCCCCCAAAGAACCCGGATCGATCCACAACCCCCTAACCTGCTCCCGCTTTATTTGTGGCCTTCTCCCACGCACCAACCAATTGTAGCACAATATAAGAATTACATGAATATGCCATACCTAAATGACATCCAAGAAAACCTAGAGGGCAGTGGGATCACTTTGGGCAACCGGGCAACAATGTGACTCTAAGACCTTAGGCTTTGGTAAAGAGTCAATAAGGACACGCTGGATTGAAACCATGATAGTAAGAATCGGTTCTCCTCGAAAAACATAGTCATTTCGGGCTATCCATATACTCCATAGAGTTAAATACATTAATTGACACATAGACAGGAGTCACCATCTGAAGGAAATGTGTCCTTCACCCAAGGTGCATTAAGTCTAGTACCAAGGTTCAGATTAATTACGAACAATTAATTCAGTGAGATCAAGTGATCGGAACAGCTAGCTGGAGCAATGCTTCCGATCAGTGAGTTCTAATCTATATTAGGCTCACAACTTACTCTTGCCTGAACCTATAAGGTCACACCAATGACATGTAACAGATCACCGGATTAAATGAATCAAAAATTCATTTAATAGATTTTCGGGAATTAGTTCGGAAAAACGTAATATACGATACGACCTTGCATCGGAATCGTATATCGTATCGCGAATATTCGTAAGCAAGGCGAAACGAATAATCGTATCGTACGACGGTGATTCGTCGTGTAAGATACGATGAATAATAGCCGTGAGGCATTCGTCGCGAATACGAACCGCAACGGAGCTGTCGGCCCGTCGAGCCAAGCGCGCATGCGCGCAAGGCCCAACATGAAGGAAATAATGCCCTTGGTCCAAGTATGCATTTAATGGTAAGTCTAATAAATGCGGTTCAGTATTAATTATACAAGTTAATAATTCAGTGAGATCAAGTGAACTGTATGCCTAGCTAGAGGTCGCTTCAGTTCAAGTGAATTAATGATATTAATCCACAGCTTACTCTTGACTGAACCCGTAGGGTCACACAAACAGTACGTAAACGGATCAAGTATTTAATGGCATTAAATACTCCATCTATGAATATTCAGAATCGACGGATCTTGGTTTCCATGGGAGCTGAGATCGTCAAAGGCAAATAAATGAATACTCCGGAAACGATGATATTGCCGGAAACGGAAATATGGATCGTATCGCAAATATAAATATTATCCAAGTCGTAGATGTTGCCGGAAACGGAAACATGGTACGAATCGGAAAATATTATTGGAAATGGAAATATTGCCGGAATCTGAAATATTGCTGGAAACGGAAATATTGTCGGAATCGGAAATATTATCGGAATCGGAAAATAATTCCGGAAACGGAAATATTAAATATTCAATCTAAACGGAAATTAATTCCGGAATCGAAAATGTTAAATATTGTTCGTATCGAAAATGAATTCCGGAATCGGGAAATTAATCAGAAGCGCGTCGTACGAATTAGCATCGGACGAGCTTGCTAGACGAAGGCCCAACACGAAGCCAAGCCCATGTCCAGCAAGCAAGGCACGCCACACAAACAGCCCAAGGCTGCGCCAGGCCCACCGCAAGGCAGGCCCAGCGCGCCTAGGCTGCAGCGCGCTCGCGTGGGCTTCGTGGCTCCGTGGGCTTTACGCGGGCATGGCCTGCGCGCATGCGGTGTTAGGTTATGATACATATGACAAAACATAAATCATGCGGAAAACCTTAATGCCAGGAAACATATTATTTACACATAATCATTTAGCATAATTCAGATGCATACACTTTGTAGCGTGCCCTCCCTAGCTGCGCTCGAACCGAACAAGAACAAGTCTTTAGGACTCCAAGTGTCGTCCCTCCGTAGATAGTCCACAGCACGTCCGGATCCGCCTTAAGCTTGACCAACTAGAATCGCCCTTAAGGTTCCTAGGATTTTCGGCTAAATAGGTTGCAAGTGTTTTGGCTGATTTTGTTCCAAAATCTTACCTTTGAATACTTCAATTGTGTGTATAAATCTGTGACCCTAGGCACCTATTTATAGTGTTATGGAAAAGGAATTGTAATCCTATTAGAATACAAATTTATTTAATTATAATCCTACTAGGACTCTAATTAAACAAACTTTATCTTTTAGGATTAGATTTAATCAATTGACGAATCCCGGTAGCCTTAGGATTTCGAGTAACACACACGAGTGGCGCACAAGCACCGCACGCAGGCCTTACGGCCCACACACAGCGCAAGGCCCACTCGTCGCAGCCCCTTGCTCCGCATGCGCGCCCAAGGCTTCGACTGGGCCTGGCTTTTGCGCTGGGCCTGGTCGAGGCTTGGCGTGTGTTTGTTGCGCCTTGGCTTGCTGGGTGATGGCCCGGCTTCGTGTTGGGCCTTCGTCTGGCAGGCCTCGTCCGATGCTAATTCGTACGATACACTTCCGATTAAATTCTCGATTCCGGAATTTATTTCCGATACGAACAATATTTAAAATTTCCGATTCCGGAATTAATTTCCGTTTCGAACAAATATTTAATATTTCCGTTTCCGGAATTATTTTCCGATTTCGATAATATTTCCGATTCTGACAATATTTCTGTTTCCGGCAATATTTCTGATTCCGTCAATATTTCCATTTCCAATAATATTTTCCGATACGTACCATTTTTCCGTTTCCGGCAACATCTACGACTTGGATAATATTTATATTTCCGATACGATCCATATTTCCGTTTCCGGCAATATCATCGTTTCCGGAGTATTCACTTGCTTGCCTTTGACGATCTCAACTCCCACTGAAACCAAGATCCGCGAATCCATAGATGGAGTATTTAATGCCATTAAATACTTGATCCGTTTACGTACTATTTGTGTGACCCTACGGGTTTAGTCAAGAGTAAGTTGTGGATTAATATCATTAATTCCACTTGAACTGAAGCGGCCTCTAGCTAGGCATTCAGCTCACTTGATCTCACTGAATTTATTAACTTGTCAATTAATACTGAACCGCATTTATTAGACTTAACATTAAATGCATACTTGGACCAAGGGCATTATTTCCTTCAGTCTCCCACTTATCCTTAGGGACAAGTGTGCATTTCCTAATTCCTTTGTCGCTCGATGCTTGCTCTTGAACATAAGGTAAGAGTTGTCATCATTATTATGTCCAGAGGTGTTTCTCGGTTTCAGAGTTCAACTGATCAAATAAACAGATAATCATAACCTATGATTTATCTGAGCACGGCCATGCATTTTACAGTTTCTAGTTCTCCGAGTGGCCTTGTACAACTTTCAGCATCTCATCCCGATTTATGGGAGGACAATCCCAATCTTGCGATCTTGAGATTAGACTTCGTTTGATAGGTGATTACCTGAGCGTTGCCTTTATAGCCTCCTTTTACGGTGCGACGGTTGGTCAACGTCAAAGTAAGCAGTTCTCAAACAAGTAATCTCAAATCACTCAGGTATTGAGGATTTAGTGTCTAATAATTTTAATGAAATTTACTGATGACAGATTTTCTTCTCTTACAGTAAAGTTTCATAGGTCTGTCCGATACTAGTCTTCCCAAAGTAAGTATCTATGCAAATGATTATGACATTGCCATGTCCATATAGTTCAAGAAACAGAACTATTAGTCATCTTGCATTCTAGTCGTCTAATGTTTTCTATGCGTCCATCTTTATAGAAACTCCGACCAGGGACCATTTTCAACTTTTGAAATTCAAGTTCACTTGATAGACATTTCTTAGTCACATGACTGGTCCTGACAGTCTATCTTGAATATTTTGTCAAATTTGAAGGGACTCATCATTTAATACTAAACCAAGATTAAATGGAATATGAAAATACATTTCATATATGATAAATGTTCAACCCCAATGTTTTACAACCATGGGCCTCAAACCCATCTTTAAAACAGTTCATGGAATTCAAAGCTATGCTTGATTTCCAGTGCTACAACGTGAGTGTTGCTTCTCACTTTTTGCATAGGTTTAGTTATCATGCTTTGCCAATCTTAATATCCTTTTCATCGAATGTTCTTTGAGATAGGATGATAAGAGAGTTTGTTTATTGTGTGATCTAGTCTTTCTTACTTCAATCGTGGTTCTACGCATTTTGCAATGAAGAAACATTAAGTCAACAGACATGTGATCTACCCAAGTTCAGTGAAGAACTCTTTATGTAAACAACTCTGTTTCATTGCTTCTTAGGCAATAAGTACTTTTACTTCAATTGTATAGGTTGCCAGTGATGCTTTGTTTGGATTTACCTATCTAAGAAGTTCACGGATATGTGGAAGACTTTCCAGCTGTATCTTAGAACATAGAAATTATTATTTTAATTTCCCACTTAACAACTCATGGTCTCCAATCCATGTTGCCATTTTAAAACACGATGCTCTTTAGCTCGTCCTTGTCAATGGTTAACTCCAAAGGAATATTGCTTGATCCTCTGCCAGTGTTTATGCGTGCAGCATCAATATTTAGCATATCTTTATTTCCTTGAATCAAGAGCTACTCTTATGTACCTTTTCAAGTACCATAAGTTTTTCTTGATCTCAATCTAGTTGATCTTTACTTAGATCAATAGAGATTGGTATATGTTCATCATGCCTAAAGCCATACGAC
The DNA here is from genome assembly GCF_020520425.1 of Spinacia oleracea. Lineage (NCBI taxonomy): Eukaryota > Viridiplantae > Streptophyta > Magnoliopsida > Caryophyllales > Amaranthaceae > Spinacia > Spinacia oleracea. Next base: position 126,705,158 of record NC_079491.1, read on the forward strand.
ACATTTTTGGCGATCCTCATATTATATCACACATGATAAATTCGTTTGCAGAATAATTCCCAATTGAATTCTATTCATGTACCTTTAGCTCATTCTAGTTTCAGTAGATACTAAATCCAGCTAAATTCTTTGACATATAATATATATAGGTGAAGAATCTCATTTAGACTTTTTGATGTTTAACTTAGTAAATGCTTATACATAGTTCAAACATACATTATTTAGATTTATTCATATGGGGTCGAATGTTCCAATGGAGTCTTTCGTGTTTGATTTAGTAAATGCCATTACTTAATCCAGAACAATATTATAAGATCTTTGTCAATGGATCTTAATACCCAGTATGCACTAAGTTTCGCCTTGGTCCGTCATTGATGAATAATTTTCAAATCTAAGTTATTAGCATTTGAATGTTATTTTGACAATAGAGAGATATGTGTATGACGCACATAGGACCAATTAAGTTTTATGTACTCCCACTAAACTTCTTATATATCTATAAGAATCATGTACATTTTATGAAACTAAAATACCTATTAGCTTCACTAAAATACAATTCCAATTCCCAATTGCTTGCTTAAATTTGTACTTAGATTTCATAAGCTAGCATTCATTTCAAGCATTATTTGGATCCACAAATCCTATGACATGCCATGTACATAGTTTTCTTCCAACGTTTGATTGAGGAATACGTTTTGTCATCCAATTGCCATATGTACCAATATGCAATCATTGCTTGAATTATAGACTTAAGCATTACGAATTTGCATGAGGCTTCAACACAATCCACGCCGTGAATTTGCTTGTAACCTTTAGCAACTAATCTAGCTTTGTGTGTGAACACAATTCCATGTTTGATGGTTTTTATCCTTAAAACAAACTTGCAACCAATAGGTGTGAAACTATTCTTGCAAATCAACAAAATTTCAATTTTGTCATCAAAACATTTAGTATGTTTTATGGCCTCTAACCATTTTAGGGAATCTGGGTTTCGTCATAGCTTTCTTACAGGTCCACAAACTCATTAATCTACATGATAATAGTTTGACTGTAAGTTGTAGGTTTCTTCACTATCTAATAGAAGAATTGCATAGCTTCAGTGACCTGAACTCCATGCCTACTAGGGTATAGAACATCAAACAATAGAATATCAATAGCCACTTGTTAGTCTTTTGAATATTCTGTTCTCCTTGAAGCACTTGTAAAGTCTTCTAAGAGATGTCTATTCTTTAAAGCCACTTCTAAAGTCCTTAAAGAATAAGTGTTCAGATTTTCTAAAGAACTTCGAAAAGCCTCCGGAATGTCCGATTTATGTTTGTTGTTCGCCTCGAAGACTTTCGAGGTCTATTTTCTCCCACTTGTCATTTTGGAAACGAATCTCCAAAAGGACATTATTTCGAGCAAACAAACATTATGTTCTCAAAAATTCGTGGTAGAAACAATACCCTTGTGTCTCATTTGAATAAATCACAATGAAACATATATCTATACTTGGGCCTTAGTTTGTTGAATAACAAACACTAAGCTCCCACTGAGTTTAGCAACTCTTTAGATATATAATTATGAAAAGATATTCTAAAATTACTTTTCAATAGCTTTGATGAATTTGGTTTAGTTTGTTGGTAGTTGAGCATTTTGTTTTAGAAATTATAGGAAAAGTCTTTATGATTCATCATTGATCGAATCAAGTACTAATTGACTTCGATCATTCCACTTAGATATGCCATATCTCATGGAGCTAGATTGTGAAATTACAACACACAATCATTGATGATCATTTTTGGTTTCAAGCAATCATTAGCATGATCTATCCTAGATCTTTATGATTTCTTACCAAGTGGGATTTATACTTCTGAATCTTTGAACTAGCCAAACAGATTCAAACTTATATCACATTGAGTAAATAAACCTATATTCACTCAAATCTGTGTGAAATAATAAAGTCATAAAACCGTTCTTTAGGTTTGAATTCTATCGTCTAGGCGTTCTAACAATAGTTCATATATTTTGTTACTTTCAACTGTAGGGGAATACAGTTAAACATAATAACATGTGCGGAACAATCCCCAAAGCCAGGAAACATGTATAAAGCACAGATTAAGCAAACTTACATTCGTCAACGAACACGAACAAAGAACTCCACTTGTCGTTCCTCTACTTGGTTCACCGACACGTTCAGATCCGTCTTGATCATCGTAGCTTAGACAATCGATCAAGATACTTTGCTTTTGGGAAGAACTCACTTTGGAGGCACAGAGAGAATTAGGGTTCTCCGTGTCTCTAGGGTTTGAGTAATATGAATTGTGTTGTTGGAAAATACAATATGCCTATTGTATTAATGATGTAACCAACCAAGAACCAAAGGCCTTGACCGGCCACATCACGCAAGCCACAGACCGCACAGCCCCGCGCCCAGCGACACACTACAGGCCGAAGCCCACAGCGCGCGCGCCGAGCAGCTGGGCCGTGGGCCTGCTCGCTCGTCGCTGCGATGCTTGCGCTGTTGCGTGCTGTGCGTGCTCGCGCCCAATGGGCTGGCCTTTGCTCGCGAGCTTGCTGGCTCGTTGGGCCTTGCACGCTTACGTGCTTGGCTCGACGGGCCGGCAACTCCGATGCCCTTCGTATTCGCGATTTAATATATTTCCGATATATTATTTATCGTTTCGTATACAACGAATCACCGTCGTACGATACGATTTATTCGTGTCGCCCAGCTTACGAATATTCGCGATACGATATACGATTCCGACAAAGGTTGTATCGTATAATACGTTTCCAACTAATTCCCGAAAAGCTATTAAATGAATTTCCGATTCATTTAATCCGGTGATCTGTTACGTGTCATTGGTGTGACCTTGTAGGTTCAGTCAAGAGTAAGTTGTGAGTTCAATATCCATTAGAACTCACTGATCGGAAGCATGGCTCCAGCTAGCTGTTCCGATCACTTGATCTCACTGAATTAATTGTTCGCAATTAATCTGAACCTTGGTATTAGACTTAATGCACCTTGGGTGAAGGACATATTTCCTTCAATCTCCCACTTGTCATTCAGACAAGTGTGCATCCACATTCCTTTGTCACTTAGTGGTACTTACTGAACATAAGGTAAGATCCAAGCCATCCTTATTAGGTCCAGAATTGTTTCTCGGATTACAGAGTTCAACTGTCAAACTTTTGCGGAAGGTTAAGCCTAACCATTCTGAGCACGGCCATGCATTTTACAGTATCTAACTCTCCGAGAGGCCTTGTTACACAACAACACCATATCCTATCAAAGATAAGAGGACAATCCATTCTTGCAATCTATGAACACTCACTTTGATTCATAGTACGCCCAATAACTGCTTTTATAGCCTCCTTTTACGGTGCGACGTTTAGCTAGTATCAAAGCGAACTAATTCTCAAATGAGCAGACATAATCGCTCATGTTCTGAGGAACGGTTTCTAATCACCATTAATGAGAACCACCTATGACATGACTTTAATCTCTTAAAGTGTTCTCATGGTCAATCCGATACAAGATCCAATAAGTATCTATGCAAAAGATTCTGACATCCAGTCACTCTAATTCAAGAAACAGAACTAAGTAATCTACTTGCAATCTAATCTTTATTAGTCATTGGTCGTCCACCTTTCAATGACCTGGATTAGGGATCCTTTGCGACTTCAATATTCAAGTTCACTTATGGGTGTTTCTTTGTCAAAGAATCCATCTTGACATCCCATTTGAATGATTTGAATCACATGGACTTATCATTTAATTCTAAACCACAATTAAATGAATATGAAATAAATAAATTTCATAAATATGAAATGGTTAAACCAATTATTTTAAACATAGATCTAACAGATGTTCTAAAACAATACTTAGAAAATCAAAGCCATTCTCCAACATGCTTGATTCCCATGGTTGCTACATGTGCGTTGTGTTTCACTTGTGGCAACGGTTTAGTCAATGGATCCGCGACGTTGTCGTCAGTTCCAACCTTGCAAATCTCGATTTCCTTTCTTTCAAAGATCTCTCGAAGTATATGAAATCGCCGCAGTACGTGCTTGGACTTCTGGTGGCTCCTAGGCTCCTTTGCTTGGGCAATGGCTCCGCTATTATCGCAATACAAAGCCACTGGTCCTTTAATGGAGGGGACAACACCAAGTTCTTCGATGAACTTCGAATCCAAACAGCTTCCTTTGCTGCTTCTGAGGCAGCAATGTACTCGGCTTCAGTTGTAGAATCCGCAATAGTGCTTTGCTTAGCACTTTTCCAGCTTACTGCTCCGCAGTTGAGGCAGAACACAAACCCAGACTGTGATCTGAAATCATCTCTGTCGGTTTGAAAGCTTGCGTCCGTATATCCCTTAAAAATCAACTCATCTGTACCACCATATACCAAAAACTGATCCTTAGTCCCTTTCAGGTACTTTAGGATGTTCTTGGCAGCAGTCCAATGCGCCTCACCTGGTTCTGACTGGTACCTGCTCGTTGCACTGAGTGCGAACGAAACATCCGGCCTTGTACAAATCATAGCATACATGATGGATCCAATAGCCAAAGCGTATGGAATTCCACTCATCTTTCTACGCTCATCAGATGTTTTGGGACACCGATTCTTGCTTAGATATATGCCATGTGACATGGGTAGATGGCCTCTCTTGGCTTCCATCATATTGAACCTAGCTAGCACTTTGTCAATGTAAGTGCTTTGGCTTAGTCCAATCATCCTCTTAGATCTATCCCTATAGATCTTGATGCCCAATATGTACTGTGCCTCTCCTAAGTCCTTCATTGAGAAACACTTCCCGAGCCAAGTCTTTACAAACTCCAACATAGGAATGTCGTTTCCAATAAGCAGTATGTCGTCAACATACAAGACTAGGAATGCAATTTTACTCCCACTGACCTTCTTGTATACATAAGATTCGTCCTGATTCTTGATGAAGCCAAACTTATTGACTGCTTCATCAAATCGTTTATTCCAACTCCTTGATGCCTGCTTTAGTCCGTAGATGGACTTCTTAAGCTTGCATACCTTTCCTTAGTTCTTTTGATCGACAAAACCCTCCAGCTGTGTCATAAACACAGTCTCTTCAAGAACACCGTTCAAGAAGGCAGTTTTGACATCCATTTGCCATATTTCATAATCATGAAAAGCGACAATCGCATGGATTATCCGAATAGACTTAAGCATCGCGACCGGAGAAAAGGTTTCATCGTAGTCCACGCCGTGAACTTGCATGTAACCTTTTGCTACCAATCTAGCCTTGTATATGTATACAATTCCATCTTTGTCTTTCTTCAACTTGAAGACCCATTTGCATCCGATAGGTGTGAACCCATCCGGCAAATCAACCAAATCCCAGAATTGATTTTCAGACATGGAGTCTATTTCAGATTGCATGTCCTCTAACCATTTAGTGGAGCTTGGGCTCGTCATAGCTTGATTGTAAGTCATAGGTTCATCACTATCCAATATGAGACGTCTAAGTTTTCAGTCAAGAGGACGCCTGTCCATCTGTCCGGCTGAAAAATAGTTCTATTTGACCTACGAGGGGCAACAACGTTTTGAGGAACTACTCCCACTGGCTCTTCTAAAGACCTTGGAGGTTCATCAACCTGAACTGCTTCTAAAGTGTTTTGAGTTCGTTGTTCGTGTCGAATCTCTTCGAGGTCTATTATTCTCCCACTTGTCAATTTAGAAATATGATTTCTTTCCAAAAAGACACCGTCACGAGCAACGAAACCTTGTTGTATGACTTGTTGTAGAAATAATACCCCATAGTTTCTTTTGGATACCCAACGAAGAAACATTTGTCAGATTTAGGTTGTAGCTTGTCCGAAATTAATCGCTTGACATATGCTTCGCAACCCAAAATCTTCAGAAAAGACAACTTTGGAAGTTTCCTAGTCCATAATGCGTATGGAGTCTTTTCAACAGCTTTTGACGGAGCACGATTCAGTGTGAGTGCTGCAGTTTGCAACGCATGTCCCCAGAACTGTAAAGTAAGTTCGGCCTGACCCATCATTGACCTGACCATATCGAGTAAGGTCCTGTTTCTCCGTTCCGACACTCCATTCCATTGAGGTGTCCCCGGAGCAGTCAATTCAGAAAGAATACCGCATTCTTTTAGATGGTCATCAAACTCGTGGCTAAGATATTCACCTCCTCGATCCGATCTTAGAGCTTTGATTTTCTTACCATGTTGATTCTCTACTTCATTTTGAAATTCTCTGAATTTCTCAAACGATTCAGACTTGTGCTTCATTAAGTAAATATAGCCATATCTACTGAAGTCGTCCGTAAACGTTATGAAATAGCTGAACTCACCTCTAGCTTTCGTACTCATAGGCCCACATACGTCCGTATGTATTAGCCCTAGTAGTTCGCTTGCTCTTTCTCCCACCTTTGAGAAAGGTTGCTTTGTCATTTTGCCAAGTAAACAAGATTCGCATTGATCAATCTTCTCTAAGTCGAATGATTCTAGAATTCCTTTCCGTTGAAGTAATCGACAATGCCACAGAAATGTGAGATCCGAATCACCAGTTTTAGCCTTTTTAGTATTTACGTTATAAATGTGTTTGCTCGTATCTAGCACATAAAGACCGTTTTCTTGTTGTGCTGAACCATAAAACATTCCATTCAAAGAAAAAGAACAACTATTGTCTTTAAATTGAAAACTAAAACCTTTAGAATCCAAACTTGAAACGGAAATAATGTTTCTGGTGATACTAGGAACATAGTAACAGTTTTCTAGTTCCAAAACAAATCCACTAGGCAAAGAAATAAAATAAGATCCTACGGCTAATGCAGCAATCCGTGCTCCATTTCCCACGCGTAGATCCATCTCGCCTTTATCAAGCTTTCTACTTCTCCTTAGTCCCTGCGAATTGGAACATAAGTGTGAGACACAACCAGTATCTAATACCCAAGAAGTAGAATTAGCAAGATTACAATGTATAACATACATACCTGAAGGAGAAGCAACGTTTCCGTCCTTCTTCTCTTCCTTTAGTTTGGGGCAATCTCGCTTGTAATGACCAATTTCATTACAATTGAAGCATTGCGATGTAGATGGAGAATGATCCTTCTTCATCTTCTTCTTGGATTGCGCCACTTGCCTTCCTGAAGTAGATGGAGATGCACCCTTGCTTTGGATCTTCCCCGGAACCTTTTTCTTGATTTTCTTACTCTTTACTTTTAGCGATGCTTGCTTATCACTTACAAAGTCCAATTCGTACTGATGAAGCAAGTAAATTAGTTCACTAAGAGTATTCTCCCTTTTCTTGGAGAAATAGAGTAGTTTGAATTTCTTATAACCAGGGTGAAGAGAATTCAAAAGTATTCCCGCAGCTGCAGAATCTGGGAATGGATCACCAAGTAACTCAAGCCGGTTGAGAAGCCCAACCATTTTCTTTGTATGAGTTCTGATTGGCGTCCGTTCTGTCATTTCAAGATCAATGACCCTTTCCCTTGCTTTTTGTCTTTCGACGTCAAAGCAACAACCCAGTGGAGCATTAAGCTTTAGATCCGCAAATGAATTTACCAATTCAAAAACATTTTGGTCGACATGTTGACTACCATGTTGGAATCTACCACGACATATATCCCTAAGATGCCTTAGGAGTGCCCATGGCTCGTATGCAACGAACCTTGCACTCCAATCATTGGGGATAGAGCCAAGAATAAGATCCATCACTAGCGATATGTGGTTCGCCCACGCACCGTGCTTTTCTGGAGTCATATCCTTTGAGTAATAGCCGGGGATAGGATGGTCAACTACATATTCAATGTTGTTCCACCTGAGGACTTGCCGAAGCTTCCTCTCCCAATCAAGAAAGTTTGATAGGTTCAATTTTACATCCAGAATTTCAGTTACTTTGAGTTTTATTTTGATCGCGGCCATTTTGATTACTACAATCGAAAAGAATTTGCAATAAATAACCATTCATACAATTCAATAACTTTGAAATACAAGCAAAAACATGCAATCATTAAAGCTATTAAAACATTTCATTCATGCAAAAAGCAAAAACATGGTCCAAAATGAATGAAACGATTCCAAGACCCCAAAAGTCCTAAATCCTTAAGCAGCTTTAGCATGTCTTAAGTAGTTTAAGATTTTAGGTAAGCAAAATCTATTGCTAGTAATCTCCATATTACTCTTGGTTAATAAATTAATGCCATAATTTATCCCATTGCCACAACTTAATGCCATTGTTGTTTGAGTTGTAACCACAATCAACGTGCTCCTTTAGGACGCCTTACCACCTAAGTCAACTAAAATAGCACCTCGCTTTAGCGTAAACCTACTATCTTAGATCCCTAGATTTTTATAAGTGTTGATTTGGAAGGCAATTTTTAAACTCAATATTACTAGGACCTAGTTGTTTCTATGTTGGTTCGATTATTTAGTGAACTTAAAACTAATCGATTCATAGGAAACAACCTGTTCATGCAAAACATACATACATTCATACATTCATGCATAATATATATATATAGAAGTGCATAAATAAATGGTGATCTAGTATGGCCCAAAACTTCTTGTCTTGAAGCATCCAATCTTCATCACCTCCTTGTTAGCTTGGCATCGTCTTGAATCTTCGTTCAAATGCTAACTTAAAGTTCTAAACTTAGAAATACTTGAAAATCATAAATTACATCAAAATTTCCATGGTACGCAGACCATATTTAAAACTTTACATTCAAAGATAGAACGGTACGCAGACCGTATTTAACTATCCTAAGTTGGCCATACTAGTCACTTGGAGTACCTGCATTACATAAAATATATATTCTATGCATTCACCCATTCGTATGCTAAAACGAATGGCCCATATTAATATGCAAGTATTTACGTGAATTAATTAAAATTCACGTTCACATAAACGCGTCCTAAAATATTAATCAATTTCCAAATTATTAATCCTTAGACTTTATTCTAATTAAAATTGAATTTAATTAAAATAATGCGACCTTCGAAAATAATTAAAAATAATTATTTCATTTTAATTTCATTTAGTGGCTCCCACTCAAACCAATAATTATTCCGGATAATTAATTATGAAATATTAAATTAAAACTCGCGGCCCGGCCCAAGTAAATAAAATATTAAAATTAAATATCCCGTTAGCCCAAATTAATGCAAATATACGAAGCCCAACGAAATAAATAATTTTCAACGAAAAAAGTCCGATTACGTAGTCGGGCTAGGCTTGCGCCCAGCCCCATGCCTTGCGTGAGGCCCAAGAGCGCACGAGCAAGGCTCGCACACCCCCAGCCCCGCGCGCGTGCATCGCGTCCCCGCAGCTATGCTGCCCCTGCGTGCGTGTTGTGCGTCGTGTGTGCGCTGGACGTCGCATGGATCGCGCCTTGCTTTGTCGCAGCCCCGCAAGCAATGCCGCCTGCCCCTTCCTCGCCCAGGGCGCACGAGGCACGCAGCGTACTTGCTGCTACCCGTGTCGCATGCGGCTCGGCCTAAGCACAGTAGCCCGTATGGCTCGACGAGCCATACGTCCACCACACTCGTGTTCGTGCCTTTGGTTCGTGATACTGACCAACTCAATTAAAAGTAAATTTAATTTCACGAACTTGCATTAATTTTATTTTTAAAAAAGTTACGATTTTTATTTTTGAAAAACAACGATTTTTAACGATTTAATAAACTCCAACGACAATCCAATTTCGTAAAATTATTAAATCAAGGGCTAACAATATTCAAACTTTTAAGAACAAACGAATCAACATTTAAAGTTTGAACTTTTAATTAATAAAATCCGAAGCTTTAAATCGTTCATAAACAATTAAATTTCAGATTTTTAATAATTTGGTTTAAGTGCGATTAAAATTAACGAAACCATTCAAAATTTTAATCCAATAATTTAAAATTATCCACTGACCCATGAAATTATATACCCTTTCCCAATTAACCGAATTATTAAACCACAATTAATTAAAATTCAATTAGGGTTTCAAATTTTACGAATTGGGGAAAGGCAAAATTAGGGTTTATACTTATTGGAAAAATCTGAATATTTTACCATAGATCAAGAACATACCCAGAAAAATTGTGTCAAAATTTCAAGCAATTCCGAGTAGTATAGGTCGACCTTTTAATTGAATTACTGTTCGACACTTTTAATTTTTAATGAAAAATTAACAAAACGCCCAAAAAACGACACTTCTAGGCCTGTTTTTGCAATTCTGTTCTCATTAGATGATCTTAGAAAATCGTTTTCAATCAAATTAGGGTTTTAAAACTCGAAAAAACGAACATTTTTGATTTCGGACCTGATTATTATGCAATTCATCCAATAATTCGTAAAAATTCCGAAAAATCAACAAAAATCCCAAATTTCTGACAGATGCAAAAACAATAATAATCATGCTAATTCATGCTTTGAATACATAAGGCTCTGATACCATTGTAAGGGAATACAGTTAAACATAATAACATGTGCGGAACAATCCCCAAAGCCAGGAAACATGTATAAAGCACAGATTAAGCAAACTTACATTCGAAGCGTGTTTTCCACAATAATATGTCAACGAACACGAACAAAGAACTCCACTTGTCGTTCCTCTACTTGGTTCACCGACACGTTCAGATCCTTCTTGATCATCGTAGCTTAGACAATCGATCAAGATACTTTGCTTTTGGGAAGAACTCACTTTGGAGGCACAGAGAGAATTAGTGTTCTCTGTGTCTCTAGGGTTTGAGTAATATGAATTGTGTTGTTGGAAAATACAATATGCCTATTGTATTAATGATGTAACCGGCCAAGAACCAAAGGCCTTGACCGGCCACATCACGCAAGCCACAGACCGCACAGCCCCGCGCCCAGCGACACACTGCAGGCCGAAGCCCACAGCGCGCGCGCCGAGCAGCTGGGCCGTGGGCCTGCTCGCTCGTCGCTGCGATGCTTGCGATGTTGCATGCTGTGCGTGCTCGCGCCCAATGGGCTGGCCTTGCTCGCCTTTGCTCGCGAGCTTGCTGGCTCGTTGGGCCTTGCACGCTTACGTGCTTGGCTCGACGGGCCGGCAACTCCGATGCCCTTCGTATTCGCGATTTAATATATTTCCGATATATTATTTATCGTTTCGTATACGACGAATCACCGTCGTATGATACGATTTATTCGTGTCGCCCAGCTTACGAATATTCGCGATACGATATACGATTCCGACAAAGGTCGTATCGTATAATACGTTTCCAACTAATTCCCGAAAAGCTATTAAATGAATTTCCGATTCATTTAATCCGGTGATCTGTTACGTGTCATTGGTGTGACCTTGTAGGTTCAGTCAAGAGTAAGTTGTGAGTTCAATATCCATCAGAACTCACTGATCGGAAGCATTGCTCCAGCTAGCTGTTCCGATCACTTGATCTCACTGAATTAATTGTTCGCAATTAATCTGAACCTTGGTATTAGACTTAATGCACCTTGGGTGAAGGACATATTTCCTTCAATCTCCCACTTGTCATTCAGACAAGTGTGCATCCACATTCCTTTGTCACTTAGTGTTACTTACTGAACATAAGGTAAGATCCAAGCCATCCTTATTAGGTCTAGAAGTGTTTCTCGGATTACAGAGTTCAACTGTCAAACTTTTGCAGAAGGTTAATCCTAACCATTCTGAGCATGGCCATGCATTTTACAGTATCTAACTCTCCGAGAGGCCTTGTTACACAACAACACCATATCCTATCAAAGATAGGAGGACAATCCATTCTTGCAATCTATGAACACTCACTTTGATTCATAGTACGCCCAATAACTGCTTTTATAGCCTCCTTTTATGGTGCGACGTTTAGCTAGTATCAAAGCGAACTAATTCTCAAATGAGCAGACATAATCGCTCATGTTCTGAGGAACGGTTTCTAATCACCATTAATGAGAACCACCTATGACATGACTTTAATCTCTTAAAGTGTTCTCATGGTCAATCCGATACAAGATCCAATAAGTATCTATGCAAAAGATTCTGACATCCAGTCACTCTAATTCAAGAAACAGAACTAAGTAATCTACTTGCAATCTAATCTTCATTAGTCATTGGTCGTCCACCTTTCAATGACCTGGATTAGGGATCCTTTGCGACTTCAATATTCAAGTTCACTTATGGGTTTTTCTTTGTCAAAGAATCCATCTTGACATCCCATTTGAATGATTTGAATCACATGGACTTATCATTTAATTCTAAACCACAATTAAATGAATATGAAATAAATAAATTTCATAAATATGAAATGGTTAAACCAATTGTTTTAAACATAGATCTAACAGATGTTCTAAAACAATACTTAGAAAATCAAAGCCATTCTCCAACATGCTTGATTCCCATGGTTGTTACATGTGCGTTGTGTTTCTCTTGTGGCAACGGTTTAGTTAATGGATCCGCGACGTTGTCGTCAGTTCCAACCTTGCAAATCTCGATTTCCTTTCTTTCAACGATCTCTCGAAGTATATGAAATCGCCGCAGTACGTGCTTGGACTTCTGGTGGCTCCTAGGCTCCTTTGCCTGGGCAATGGCTCCGCTATTGTCGCAATACAAAGCCATTGGTCCTTTAATCGAGGGGAGAACACCAAGTTCTTCGATGAACTTCCGAATCCAAACAGCTTCCTTTGCTGCTTCTGAGGCAGCAATGTACTCGGCTTCAGTTGTAGAATCCGCAATAGTGCATTGCTTAGCACTTTTCCAGCTTACTGCTCCGCCGTTGAGGCAGAACACAAACCCAGACTGTGATCTGAAATCATCTCTGTCGGTTTGAAAGCTTGCGTCTGTATAGCCCTTAACAATCAACTCATCTGTACCACCATATACCAGAAACCGATCCTTAGTCCTTTTCAGGTACTTTAGGATGTTCTTGGCAGTAGTCCAATGCGCCTCACCTGGTTCGGACTGGTACCTGCTCGTTGCACTGAGTGCAAACGAAACATCCGACCTTGTACAAATCATAGCATACATGATGGATCCAATAGCCGAAGCGTATGGAATTCCACTCATCGTTCTACGCTCATCAGATGTTTTGGGACACTGATTCTTTCTTAGATATATGCCATGTGACATGGGTAGATGGCCTCTCTTGGCTTCCATCATATTGAACCTAGCTAGCACTTTGTGAATGTAAGTGTTTTGGCTTAGTCCAATCATCCTCTTAGATCTATCCCTATAGATCTTGATGCCCAATATGTACTGTGCCTCTACTAAGTCCTTCATTGAGAAACATTTTCGATTCCGGAATTAATTTTCGTTTCGAACGAATATTTAATATTTCCGTTTCCGGAATTATTTTTCGATTCCGATAATATTTCCGATTCCGACAATATTTCCGTTTCTGGCAATATTTCAGATTCCGGCAATATTTCCATTTCCAATAATATTTTCCGATACGTACCATTTTTCCGTTTCCGGCAACATCTACGACTTGGATAATATTTATATGTCCGATACGATCCATATTTCCGTTTCCGGCAATATCATCGTTTCCGGAGTATTCACGTGCTTGCCTTTGACGATATCAGCTCCCACTGAAACCAAGATCCGTCGATTCCGAATATCCATAGATGGAGTATTTAATGCCATTAAATACTTGATCCGTTTACGTACTATTTGTGTGACACTACGGGTTCAGTCAAGAGTAAGCTGTGGATTAATATCATTAATTCCACTTGAACTGAAGCGGCCTCTAGCTAGGCATTCAGCTCACTTGATCTCACTGAATTTATTAACTTGTCAATTAATACTGAACCGCATTTATTAGACTTAACATTAAATGCATACTTGGACCAAGGGCATTATTTCCTTCATGCGGGTCATGCTCGTGTGAGTGTTTGTGCTTCCGTACGAAACCTAAATCGTGTAGGATTCGTTTAATGATTAAATTCCTATTCCTAATGGATTAATTAATTAATAGAGTTTTAATTAGATTCTAGTTAATTAATTCGTTTCCTAGTAGGATTCCAACACCCTTTCCATAGCCTATAAATATGTGGTTAATACTCATAGTTTATAATGAGTTTTAAGTATTCAAAAAGGAGAGAATTTTAAGCAAAATTCAGTCACTTATTTGCCCCAAATCAGCCGAAAATAATAGTACCTTAAGGGCGATTCTAGTTAGTCAAACTTAAGGCGGATCCGGACGTGCTGTGGACTTTCTACGGAGGGACGACACTTGGAGTCCTAAAGACTTGTTCTTGTTCGGTTCGGGCGCAGCAAGGGAGGGCACGCTACAAAGAGTATGCATCCTAATTATGCTAATTGTTATGTGGCAATTAATTTGGGTTCCTGGATTTAATGGTTTTTCCGCATGATTTATATTCAGTTATATGTATCATAACCTAACAGTGGTATCACGAGCCTCTAATTATAATTCCATAATAATTGCTTAACATGGTTAAATTTTATAAATTTGCAAGGAATTAAAAGGGGTGATTAATTTTCGTAATTGTAATTAATTGCAAATTTGCGTTTATTTAATTATATGTACGCAGTTTTTCGGCAGTCTCTTCGTTACTCAGCGAAATCGAGTGATTTTTGTGTCAATTCCGCATGTAAAAGGCATTCTAAAATTTTGACAAAATTAATATTTTTCTGCCGAATCCAGAATTCCCAAATTCGAAGGCTAACTATGACTTTTCGGAGGTTTTAGTTTTTCGAATGCAAAGTTTGTAATTTTAAGATGTTAAATTTAAATATTTGCGATTCTTGTTGTTAAATCTTGAATATTTGATTGACCTACTGTATATGTTTAACAAATTTAAATGCCTAAGCTTGTTAATTATACAAACCTAATTTGTAATTGTAATTAATTTGTTGAAATTCGAATAATTTAGAATTGATTTGATTTTCATAATTAATTGACGATTTAATTAGGTATCAATGATTAAAAACCACCATAAAAATTGTTAATTTATGATAAATTTCAAATTTTTATGACCTAGATTTGAATCGATGATAATCGGAAATTAATTGATTAACATTTTCAATTTTTCGCCCTAAAATTATGAAATTAATATGATTTATTAATTTGTCATTAATTCTGAATTAAAAAGTTTTAATTTTTATGAAATTCGCTCATGATTGTTGCACGCACAAAGCAAAGGACGCTACGTGTTACCCTTAAGGGGTGTTGTATAGAGCGGGCACGCGACGACGAGCAAGGGAGCTCGTCGCCCGTGCGGTACGAATGCAACAAGCAAGAGACGCACGCGCGAAGCAAGGGGGCTGGGCGTGTGTGGCTCGATGGGGCGAAGGGCAATGCGGGAGCCAGGCGAGCAGTCGCGTGTGGGTAGCGAGTGTGCTGCGCCACAACGCGCGCTGCTTCGCCCAGCGAGCAAGGTAGAGGCGTTGTGCATCGCATGGCTGCGCGCAGCGTGGCCTCGCATGGCTGCGATGCGTGTGGCCTACCCGTACGTGCCTAGCAATCAGTCGATGGGGCGCACATGCCTCAAGACTCGATGGGGCTTGGGCACAAGCCCAAGTGCCTCGTCGTGTTACGATTGATACGTTTTGAATTTAATTTTGAATTTTCAGTTTGGAAATGATTTTAATTAATTTTAAAATTCGTAATTTAAATTGTTTTCTCGTAATTTAATTTTGAATAATCTAATTATTATAAATTCTAATTTATACTAATTATTTTACTAAAATTAAAACCTTGAATAAATTTAAATTCATTCATGTAATTCAACTGAAAATAAATTAAAAGGGTTCAATTATAAATTTATATGAGCTTTAAATTTTAATTAAATTTGTATGTTTCCGGTTAGACTAGGAAATACAATTTTATGTTTAAAATTAGTAAAGCATGTAAATTTATTGGTTTAAGTGGGAGCGTTTTAGTCATAAACTCTTGATTAGGTCTACATTCCTTTAAGGTTAAAACAACTTGATTAGAATTAATAAGGATTGAATAATTGGTAGATTATTGGAACCCTTTATTAATTGCTGCAAATGTTTATGTGATGCATAATATGTTCTACTAACCAGCCATGTGGGCCATCATGATAATGAATGGGTGAATGGTATATATTGTATATGTACTGTTTTGCAGGTTATTGAAAGTGACTAGTATGGCCCAAATAGGATAGAAAATATGGTCTGCGTACCATTAATTTGAATGTAAAATTGGTCTAATGCACCAAAGTTTTTAATTTAAATATGGTCTGCGTACCATCAAATAGTTGTAATTAGTTTAATTATAGCTTATCCTATTTGAAGAAAATGGCGCCTCCCATGGTGAAATTCAAGACGGAGTTTCCAATCCATTTTCAAGACGGACTTTGAAGTTGAAGCTTCAAGATGAAGTCGGGCCATACTAGATCACATTTATATCTTATGCATGTTTTAAGTTATTTATTGCTTTAAATATGTCTTAATTATGCATGAGATTATGGCTTGATTATGTTGCATGATTAAGGATTTTAGTTCACTTAAAATCTAACCAACATAGTAAGAGCCTTAAGTTCCAAACTTTGAAATTGAGTTAAAAGGTGCCATGCCAAAATAACACTTTATTGGATAAACCTTTACATCAATCTTAGTAATAGTGTTCCGCCTAAGCGAGGTGTTACTTATTGATCCTAAAGGGGTAAGGTACACAAATAATTGTGAGTACATGTTAGTTTTGGTGAAACTCAACAATATAAGTAAGGAGTCCTTTTATGTCGTGGCAAATGAGATAGGTTTACCTAATAAGTTCTTAGACGTACCTATCAACCAAGAGTAGTTTATAGACTATTAGCAAAGGCTTTGCTTACCTAGAATATTTTAGAATTGAGTCTAAATACATAATGTGCTTAATTCTTCAATGGTTTAAGGATCTTGGAATCATTTTATTCACACATGCCGGAATAATAAATTCGAATAAAATGCCAATGACTTGTTTAAATTGCATGATTGCTTTAATTTTCAAGTTATTACTCATGATAAATGTTTAGACTTTGCATGCTTCAATGTATGTTTTAATTATTGTTTATAATTAAATATCTTGCACTGCAGTAAATCCTTTTAGAAAGGTAACAATAAATTTCCTCGATTGGTAATGAATCCAAGAACGATTCACGGAAATGAGAGAAAGTGAGCAATTTAAAATGTACGTTTCTTTTAGCGACTTTTATGGTTGTTTTCGAGTATCAAAGTCGAATGACAAACCGATTGGTGCTTGTGAATTCAAAATACAATGTAGTTTTGAGATCATAAAGCATTGAGTTTAAACGCTCAGCTTTACCAATGGTTAATAACCTAATATCTTTTTCCATTTAATTCTCGAATGAGTCTAGTCCCTAGACATTCGAATAGATCGATGCTTAGAGAACTTTAGAAGCTTCTGGTAAGATCATCTAGTTGAAAAGAATATTCATTATAAATTGAATGGTAAGAACCTTGTTGGAGTGACATTGAACATGTCTAACGAAGTATAAAAGTCAACACTAAAGAATTCAATTCTTAAGACTATAAGAAAGGGTATAAGAAATAGGAAAACAAGGAACAAATGAAAGGAATTTACGATTCCGTTTCTACCTAAAAGTTTATGCTTAAAGAGAAGTGACCTAGCAATCAAACTTCCTTGGTATCATATACCGCTTGAGGTTCTTATTTCGGTAATAACTCAAACAATGGAAGCTAGGCTACACATATGGCCTACAAGTGGGAAATGAAGCATGGTAATGCTACATTAGTTGTAGGGTCATCTAGTTTGTTTTAAGTCTTTTCAAAGGCTGGAACTTAATGGCTATTTCGTTCCATAATCAGCATACCTAAATTTCTGTTTTCAAACACAGAACGACTCAGATTCAGAAGAACAAAAACAATGTTTGTTTGTTTGTTTATTTGAATGAAATGGTCATTTACGGTTTGAGTCAATATGCTTGATTAAAACCAACAACTCTTTAACAATAAGAATTTTACTAGGTTCAAATCAATCTCTTGATTTGAGTTCCACTAATCTTTGGCATTGTTGCTTAGACCATGTCAACAAGTTAACATTCAAAAGCTCTATTTTAATGGAATTTTGAAAGTTGATTGATTTCTAGACCAATTCAAGACAAGCAAGTCTTACTTGTTGAAAGTAATAAAGGATATGAACTATTGTTAGAATGCCTAGATAAAGAGTTCAATGCTAAAGAAAGATTTTATGACTTTATTATTTCACATGGACTTGAGTGAATATAGGTTTATTTACTCAAATGTGATATAAGTTTGAATCTGTTTGGCTAGTTCAAAGATTCAGAAGTATAAATCCCACTTGGTAAGAAATCATAAAGATCTAGGATAGATCATGCTAATGATTGCTTGAAACCAAAAATGATCATCAATGATTGTGTGTTGTAATTTCACAATCTAGCTCCATGAGATATGGCATATCTAAGTTGGAATGATCGAAGACAATTAGTGCTTGATTCGATCAATGATGAATCATAAAGACTTTTCCTATAATTTCTAAAACAAAATGCTCAACTACCACCAAACTAAACCAAATTCGTTAAAGCTATTGAAAAGTAATTTCAGAATATATTTTCAATAATATATAATATATCTAAAGAGTTGCTAAACTCAGTGGGAGTTTAGTGTTTGTTATTCAACAAACTAAGGCCCAAGAATAGATATATGTTTTCATTGTGATCGATTTATTCAAATGAGACACAAGGGTATTGCTTCTACCACGAATTTTTGAGAACATAATGTTTGTTTGCTCAAAATAATGTCCTTTTGGAGATTCGTTTCCAAAATGACAAGTGGGAGAAAATAGACCTCGAAAGTATTCGAGGCGAACAACAAACATAAACGGACATTCCGGAGGCTTTTCGAAGTTCTTTAGAAAATCCGAATACTTATTCTTTAAGGACTTTAGAAGTGGATTTAAAGAATGGACATCTCTTAGAAGACTTTACAAGTGCTTCAAGGAGAACAAAATATTCGAAGGACTCTCAAAGTGCCTGTTGATATTCTATTGTTTGATGTTCTATACCCAAGTAGGCATAGAGTTCAAGTCACTGAAACTATGAGATTCTTCTGTTAGATAGTGAAGAAACATAGAGTTCAGGTCAATGAAACTATGAAATTCTTCTATTAGATAGTGAAGAAACCTACAACTTGCAGTCAAACTATTATCACGTAGATTAATGAGTTTGTGACTTGTAAGAAAGCTATGACGAAACCCAGATTCCCTAAAATGGTTAGAGGCCATACATAGACTCAAATGTTTTAGATGGTTAAAGGCCATAAAACATAACCAATGTTTTGATGACAAAATTGAAAATTTGTTGATTTGCAAGAATAGGTTAACACCTATTGGTTGCAAATTGGTTTTAAGGATAAAAACCATCAAACATGGAATTGTGTGCACACACAAAGCTAGATTAGTTGCTAAAGGTTACAAGCAAATTCATGGCGTGGATTGTGTTGAAGCCTCATGCATAATCTTAATGCTCAAGTCTATAAATCAAGCAATGATTGCATATCGGTACATATAATAGTTGGATGACAAAACGTATTCCTCAATCAAATGTTGGAAGAAACTATGTACATGGCATGTCATAGGATTTGTGGATCCAAATAAATGCTTGAAAAGGAAAGCTAGCTTATGAAATCTAAGTACAGGTTTAAGCAAGCAATTGGGAATTGAAACTGTATTTTAGTGAAACTAATAAGTATTTTAGTTTCATAAAATGCACATGATTCTTATAGATATATAAGAATTTTAGTGGGAGTACGTAAAACGTAATTGCTCCTATGTGTATCACACACATATCTCTCTATTGTGAAATAACATTCAAATGCTAATGACTTAGATTTGAAATTAATCATCAATGATTGACCAAGGCGAAACTTAGTGCATACTGGGTATTAAGATCTATTTACAAAGATCTTAGAATATTGTTTTGGATTAAGTAATGGCATTTACTAAATCAAACACGAAAGACTCTATTGGAGACATTCGACTCATGTGAATAAATCTAAGTAATGAATGTTTGAACTATGTATAAGCATTTACTAAGTTGAACATCAAAAAATCTAATGAGATTCTTCACCTATATTATATGTCAAAGAATTTAGCTGGATTTAGTATCTACTGAAATTGGATAGCTAAAGTTACATGAATAAAATTCAATTGGGTATTATTCTGCAAAAGAAGTTATCATGTATGATATAATATGAGGATCCCCAAAAATATATCGTATGGCTTTAGGCATTACGAACACATACCAATCTCTATTGGTCTAAGTAAAGATCAACTAGATTGAGATCAAGAAAAACTTATGGTACTTGAAAAGGTACATATGATTAGTTCTTGATTCAAGGAAATAAAGATATACTAAATATTAATGCTACACGCATAAACACTGGCAAAGGATCAAGAAAGATCCCTTTGGAGTTAACCATTGGCAAGAACGAGCTAAAGAGCATCGTGTTTTGAAATGGCAACATGGATTGGAGACCATGAGTTGTTGCGTGGGAAATTAAATACTAATTTCTATGTTCTGAGATACAGATGGAAAGTCTTCCACATATCTATGAACTGCTTGGATAGGTAAATCCAAACAAAGCATCACTAGCAACCCATACAGTTGAAGTAAAAGTACTTATTGCCTAAGAAGCAATAAAACAGGGTTGTTTACGTTAGAGAGTTCTTCTCTGAACTCGGGTGAATCACATGTCTGCTGGCTTAATGGTTCTTCATTGTAAAATGCGTAGAACCACTATTGTAGCAAGAAAGACTAGATCACAAAATAAACATACTCAAAAGATCTTATCATCCATCTCGAAGAACATTCGATGAAAAGGATATTAAGATTGGCAAAGCATGATAACTAAAATTATGCAACAAGTGAGAAGCAACACTCACATTGTAGCACTGGAAATGAAGCATAACTTTGAATTCCATGAACTGTTTTAAAGATGGTTTTGAGGCCCATGGTTGTAAAACATTGGGGTTGAACATTTATCATATATGAAATGTATTTTCATATTCCATTTAATCTTGGTTTAGTATTAAATGATGAGTCCCTTCAATTTGACGATATATTCAAGATAGACTGTCAGGACCAGTCCTGTGACTAAGAAATGTCTATCAAGTGAACTTGAATGTCAAAAGTTGAAAATGGTCCCTGGTCGGAGTTTTCTATAAAGATGGACGCATAGAAAACATTAGACGACTAGAATGCAAGATGACTAGTAGTTCTATTTCTTGAACTATGTGGACATGGCAATGTCGCAATCATTTGCATAGATACTTACTTTGGGAAGACTAGTATCGTACAGACCTATGAAACTTTACTATAAGAGATGAAAATCTGTCATAAGTAAATTTCATTAAAATTATTAGACACTAATCCTCAATACCTGACAGATTTGAGATTACTTGTTTGAGAACTGGTTACTTTGACGTTGTCAACTGTCGCACCGTAAAAGGAGGCTATAAAGGCAACGCTCGGGTAATCACCTATCAAACAAAGTCTAATCTCAAGATCGCAAAATTGGGATTGTCCTCCCATAAATCGGGATGAGATGCTGAAAGTTGTACAAGGCCACTCGGAGAGCTAGAAACTGTAAAATGCATGGCCGTGCTCAGATGAATCATAGGCTATGATTATCTGTTTATTTGATCAGTTGAACTCTGAAACCGAGAAACACCTCTGGACATAATAAGGATGAAAACTCTTACCTTATGTTCAAGAGCAAGCATCAAGTGACAAAGGAATTAGGAAATGCACACTTGTCCCTAAGGACAAGTGGGAGACTGAAGGAAATAATGCCCTTGGTCCAAGTATGCATTTAATGATAAGTCTAATAAATGCGGTTCAGTATTAATTATACAAGTTAATAATTCAGTGAGATCAAGTGAATTGTATGCCTAGCTAGAGGCCGCTTCAGTTCAAGTGAATTAATGATATTAATCCACAACTTACTTTTGACTGAACCAGTAGGGTCACAAAAATAGTACGTAAATGGATCAAGTATTTAATGGCATTAAATACTCCATCTATGAATATTCGGAATCGACGGATCTTGGTTTCAGTGGGAGCTGAGATCGTCAAAGGAAAATAAATGAATACTCCGAAAACGATGATATTGCCTGAAACGGAAATATGGATCGTATCGGAAATATAAATATTATCCAAGTCGTAGATGTTGCCGGAAACGGAAACATGGTACGAATCGGAAAATATTATTGGAAATGGAAATATTGCCGGAATCTGATATATTGTCGGAAACGGAAATATTGTCGGAATCGGAAATATTATCGGAATCGAAAACTAATTCCGGAAACGGAAATATTAAATATTCGTTCGAAACGAAAATTAATTCCGGAATCGAAAATGTTAAATATTGTTCGTATCGGAAATGAATTCCGGAATCGGGAAATTAATCGGAAGCACGTCGTACAAATTAGCATCGGACGAGCTTGCTAGACGAAGGCCCAGCGCGAAGCCAGGCCCACGTCCAGCAAGCAAGGCACGCCACACAAACAGCCCAAGGCTACGCCAGGCCCACCGCAAGGAAGGCCCAGCGCGCGCCTAAGCTGCAGCGCGCTCGCGTGGGCTTCGTGGCTCCGTTGGTTTTACGCGGGCATGGCCTGCGCGCATGCGGGTCATGCTCGTGTGAGTGTTTGTGCTTCCGTACGAAACCTAAATCGTGTAGGATTCGTTTAATGATTAAATTCCTATTCCTAATGGATAAAATAATTAATAGAGTTTTAATTAGATTCTAGTTAATTAGTTCGTTTCCTAGTACGATTCCAACACCTTTTCCATAGCCTATAAATATGTGGTTAATTCTCTTAGTTTATAACGAGTTTTAAGTATTAAAAAAGGAGAGAATTTTAAGCAAAATTCAGTCACTTATTTGCCCCAAATCAGCCGAAAATAATAGTACCTTAAGGGCGATTCTAGTTAGTCAAACTTAAGCCGGATCCGGACGTTCTGTGGACTTTCTAGGAAGGGACGACACTTGGAGTCCTAAAGACTTGTTCTTGTTCGGTTCGGGCGCAGCAAGGGAGGGCACGCTACAAAGAGTATGCATCCTAATTATGCTAATTGTTATGTGGAAATTAATTTGGATTCCTGGCTTTAATGGTTTTTCCGCAAAATTTATATTCAGTTATATGTATCATAACCTAACACAACGAGCCAGCGAGCTCGCGCAGCGAGCAAGCCAGCCCGTGTGGCTGCGAGTGCGCGCATAAGGAGAGCAGTAACAGCGAGCAAGCAAAGCGTGGCCCATGGCCCATCGCTGCTCTGCTCTGCTGTGGGCTTCTGTGAGGGGGTCGAAAAAGCACGAGGCTAATACGTGACCTCGTCCCTCGTGGGTGTGACGTTTCTTTTTCTCAAATCAAGTGTAATTGGATTTCCTGTGAGTTTACACCCAATTGACTAGTAATATAGGAGTCGCCATTCAGTTTTTAACAACAATGAGAAAAACTGACAAAACCCGGTTATCGTGACATAAAGGGAGTGCAATTATGTTTGACCACGACGGCTGTAGGTTCCCTTGTGATCCCTGGTGTGGGGATCTCTCAACATACACCCGCAAGGTATAGATTGAGGGTTCGGGGGACTGTAACTGCCGAGAGGAGTACTCGCTCTTCGATAACTCCAGAGGCAGGATATCCTTACTAGCTCAGCATAAATAATTGAAGGGACATGCGTTAACTATTAAACTAATCTGAGTTGATTTTAACAATATGCAACATATAATACTAGATCGATCGCGATTATCTGATTTAGATTGTTTTAAGGGACCTAGCATTATAATCCAATTTCCCAACATATTATCTTTATTAGGCGTGATAGAACAATCAGATTTGATTAGTTTAACAGTTCATAAAAGCGCGAGGAAAGCAATTAAATCATGCGAAGGGGCACATTACGACGCACCCTTGAGAGGTGCGTCACGGTTCTCAGAAAACTAACCACTTTGACTTTGCTATTTCTCCTTTTATTTAACGAATCTCAAACTACTGGACAGGATACGTTCTGTTCGATTTTTGGATCGATTGCGACAGAACGCGTGATCAATTTCGCAGCGTGAGGCTTAGGCTTAGGGGTTGGAGTCAATACTCAGAATAATTGGTTGTCCTTTCACGTCGAATTTGGGGCTATATTTATAGAAAAGAGTTTGTGGAAAGATAGAATTTTAGAGATCTAATCCATGAAGAATTAGGAAAGAACACGTCCTAGGTAATTTCAGCGCCCAGGGCTGGGCGCCGAAGATTTCGGCGCCCAGAGCCAGGCGTTGAAAATAGGGTCTGGGCCGTTTTCTTTGTCAGTTTTGGACTCTTAGAATCCGGAGTGTTTGATATTTATTCAAGTCTTTTAGCGCGTATTAACTTTATGACGGAATGCGTCTGGGCCCGTTACGAACTCTAGCCTCGTTAGGATTTTAATTAATACGTAACTCTTATTTTCGAATCATATTAGGAATAGGATTCTTCTTGTAATTTCTATCACATTTAGGATTTATGTTGGATTGCAACACCTAATTCTGACAGGTTTCTATCTTTTATGACTTGCCACTTTTAACAACTACCCATTACGGCAGTTACTATTTTTAGCAGGTTTCCATAAATAGCAGGTTTTTATAAATAGCAGGTTTCGGGTGAAATGAAAAGGGTGATTGAGATTCGTTATTTTATAGGAGATGCGTTGCCAAGTGGAGATTTATGTCCTCATCATCGAACCTTCCATTTCGGGAATGGGGACAAAAGTAGGTGTCTACAGTTAGCCCCCACTTTGACTGAGTCTTGGAGTAAGACGATGGTCAAAGTATTAGACGGAGTGCGTCACACAAGCCATGGTGACCTGTTTTGCGAGGGTCTCACGAGCCCCCGAGTGATAACATTTGACTTAAGGGTCATCACTTGAAGTGTCGAAATATCCCTCACGTGTCATTGGGATTTATCAACGGATAGTATAGAAACTCCCTCACTTTGTCATTGGAAGTATCTAAAGATGCGTAGAAACTCCCTCACTTTGTCATTGGGAGTAGCTACAGATGTTTTCGAAATCAAAGCTATAAAGTGTAATTGGGCCTTGCCAAGCCCAATCACGAGGTAAAAATGTTTTTAAAGATTCTCATTTTCAGGGTTAGCTAAACGAGAAAACCCCCTTGTTTTTATGGGACGTAAAACGAAGGAAAATCCGGCACATCGTTCTTTTTCGGAAAAACGGAAAACCAATCCTTTAATTTTTTGAAAAAAGGAAAACTACTCACATCGTTCTTTTTTGGGAAAACGGAAAACCAATCCTTTAATTTTTTGGAAAAAAGGGAAAACCAGAAAAAGTTATCGTTGCAGCGACTAAGGACCTACGCGGTTAGTGGCGCAGACCCCGCCGGCTAAAGATGGCGAGCCTGTCCGCTAAGGGTGGACACCCCGTCCGATAGAAGTGGACGAATCTGTTTTGAAATTTGAAAATAAGGACCTACGCGGTTTGTGACGTAGACCACGCCGGCTGAAGATGGCGAGCCTGTCCGCTAAGGGTGGACACCCCGTCCGATAGAAGTGGACGAATCTATTTTGAAATTTGTTTGTGCTTTTTGAAAATAAGGACCTACGTGATTTGTGACGTAGACCCCGCCGGCTGAAGATGGCGAGCCTGTTTCATTTTGTTTTTTTTGAAGATTCTATTTTTCGAAAACTGAGGACCTGCGCGGCTAGTGACGCAGACCACACCTGCTGAGGATGGGCGAGCCCTGTCCGCTGAGGGTGGACGTCCCTGAATTCATTTTTTCGATTTGGAACTTGCGCGGTTTGTGGCACGATCTTGCCCGATTGAGGTGGGCAAGCCCCTATTTTTTTGTTCATCGTGATTTCTTTTGAGAATTTCTTTTATTCATTCTTGCAAAAGCGAATTCTTTCGAGGGATGCTCGGATTTAGTTGTAACCTGAATGTGGGTTGACAACGGGCTTAGATGAACCTTCGTCTTGTGGTCGTCTTCTTTTGTGGTTTCGAGGTAGTCTTTACGGCTCGATTTTTGCCACCGATTGGTCTTTGATTAGAGGACCATGTACAAGTATCAACGGCGACCTTTACTCTGAGGTCGGAATTCGTTTTTTTTTCTTTTGAGATTATCTAAACATGGGACTGTGCATGGCGTCCGGGAATATGATTTTGACTTCGCACACTCTTTGTTGGAGTATGTATTTTCTTTCGAGCCCCCAAGCACCCGGGCTTGACGGTCATTTCTTACCGAGAGAGGTACGTATTTTAAAACGTCCTTTAATCATGTTTGGGGTCGTGCTCGTATGTGCGAGCGACCTTTATAGTGGTATGCTATTTTGACGAAGTCGTGGAGTGCGACTTCATTTTCCGGGCGACGAAGTTTATTTTCTAATAATATCCGGTTTAGCTTGGCCCGGATTAATCTTTTGACAAACAGACATTTTTTGGGAAACCAACGACTTAACAATATATTTTGGTGTTTCGAAGAATGACCTTGATATTTATTTTGCTCATATTTGTTTTGAAAAGTGTACACATATATTCCTTGAGACGAGTCTAAGTTTCGAGCAAGTTTCAACATTCATTTTCACTATTTGGGGGCTAACGATGCTTTTGGGCTTGATCTTGATTGCAATAGGGCATTGTGTCTACCAACATGCTTTTCAGTCCTTTCCTGTTCCGCGTTTTGTGAGATCCGGGCCTTGGGCTGCATTTTCAGCGCCCAATGCTAGGCGTTAATCATTTCGCCGCCCAGCCGTAGGCGCTGAAAGTCTTTACTGGCGATTTTTGGTTTTCGGATTTCTCAGCGCGTTTCCGAATGGGATCAGGATGTTACTTGACGTCTTCAGCTATATATAGGGGTTAGATATGTCCCTCTTTTCCATCACTCTCAATCTTCTTCTCTTTTGTAGTTGCGTAGCTTTAATTCCTCCTTGCTTTTGTCATGTCGATTCCTCCCTTCTCCCTCCAACGAGCTGTGAGGCGTTGGCTAAGAGCACTTACTCCTACAGAAAAGGCTTTGTTGAAAGAATACCACTTAGAGGCACTTTTAGGCTTACAACAAATTAATATTGACTATAACTTTCTGTATGCTGCCTTGAGCTTTTGGGATTCCGATCATCATGTTTTTGTCTTTCGGGACAATGAAATATGTCCTTTGCCAGATGAATTTGCTGCGATCCTTGGTTATCCTACTAATGCTACTTCTGCCACCCCTGGCACCATTGAAGAGGGTAAAACAACCATAGGGACTTTCCTAGGACTAGATGCTAACATGCTCGCTGAGATTGTCGTAGGTAATGAGGTTGATTTGGCAAAGCTTGTAAAACATCACTTTAGGCCTAGTAAAAATATGACCGAACAGAAATTGAACATTCGAGCTCTTGTATTTTGCTTGTTGAATCATTATTTGCTGTCGAATAACAATGGTGAGTTCGGTGACATAAGGTTGATCCCCTTGATTAGCCAGATGGAAAGTTGCTCTTCTATTATGCCGTTGGTTGTCGCCGAGACTTTGCTGAGTGCGGATGAGTTGAAGAAGAATGCCAAATCTGAATATTTTAAGGGAAGCCCCCTATTGCTGCAGGTAATCGATCTTTTCTTTGCGCACACATATATTTTTTTTGCATATTTTTTACTCGTCCTGCCTGGAGTTGAGTTTCAGCGCCCAGGGCTGGGCGTTAGAATTTTCCGCGCCTGGTCCTGGGCGTTGAAACTGCGCCCCATGTTCCGTTTTTTAATATATTTGTTTTTTGATCGTACCTGTTTTTTGCAGATTTGGCTCATGGAACGACTTAGGCTTTTAGAAACTCCTACCGATCCTAAACATTATCGCCCTATAGCCTTGGGTAACCGAAAGTATTTGCACCGAGGCCAGGACGAGGCCGAGTGGGCTTCCTTTTTTACTCATGGTATCTGTTCTATTAAGTGGGTGGTACCGTGGTGGGGTTTGACTACTATGACGGGGGGTTCTGATGTGTCAGTTTATGTTTCTTTGTTGGGGCTATCTTGGCCCATTTATATCTTTCCTTACCGAGTCATGCGTCAATACGGCTTAAGGCAGACTATCCCCTTTTCTGATACAGTACCACCTAAAGTAGCGGACTTTTCACAAGCACGGGTTCAAGCATGGGCTAAGTATTATGATGGTCTCCCGCGTTGGGCCGTAGCTACAAATGGCTTTGTGGGTCTTTCTGAAAACTACAAGTTGTGGATGAGTTCCGATGATAAAGCTGTGAGGACCGAGGCTCAAAATGGGGAGCCGGCTGAGCTTTTAATACCTTGTATTCGGGTTAGATATGAGGGCCGTGATTCTGCCAATCCTCGCACCCATGGTATTAAGACTGTGAAAGCTCGTCCTGATCGAAAGCGAAAGGAAGTTCCTCCCCGCTCCAGTTCTAGGCCTAAGAAGATGCCTAACATGAAGGGGCCTGCCGTTGCTAAAAGAAATGCAAGCTCTAGCGGAGATCGTCGCCGGAACAATGTATGGGTTAGGAAAGCTCAGCCACCAGTAGAAACAGTGACTAATCTAGTTGATGTTGATAATCCTTCCCCCACCATTGTCTGTGCCCTTGAGGCTGAGCAGGCTATAACTGTTCAAACTGAGAATGTTTCTGAAGCCTTGGCATCTTTGGAAGTTAGTGTCCAGGAGCCGATTCTTATGGAGATTTATATAGGGGCAGCGCAGAAGACTGTGGGGGTGGATCCTGCGAACATTGCCCTCTACAAGACTTTATTTGATGATCGGGAAGAACTAGAGTAGCGTAGTTCTTGCTAGGGTGTAGGTGCCCTTTATTTATTTCAGTTGTGTTTGTTTTTTCCTTCTTAGCACTTTTGTTTTCCTTCTTATCATTTTTTAATAAAGGCGTATTTTATTTTTACTTTCATTTTTGCTTCTCTTTTTTTTTATATGTCTAACACTTTTGCACAATGTATATATGTTTTTTACTTGATTGGACCGAATCCATGAATAGGATTGCCTACGTATCTTTGTTAGAATCAGGTCGCGCGTAGTTCTAGCTAGAATAAATTCTAGGGTGCCGAATTTTAATAAATATGCCCTGAGGTGGAAACATATTATTTAATCGGTAAAATGAGTGAAGTATTATCATTATTTTAGCCTGCTGTTGTTTTTTTTTTTTTTTTTTTGCCGTAAGCCGCGTATCGGTTCATAAAAATGAAATTCCATGTGTTTTTTGTACGGCTATTTTTTTTTGGTACGCATATCTGGATACGTGCTGTACCCCCCCAAGTGTTCGTTATTTTTCCGTTATGTGCGGATAAAATGACGAGCACTTCTGGAAAAAAGTTAGGCAGGCAGAGAGTTTCAACGCCCAGGCTGGGGCGTCAATGATTTCGGCGCCCAGCCCTGGGCGCTGAAAATGACTTCTGGGCGGTCTTTTTTGACGCTTTGCTTCATATGTTGCATTTATTTCTTTTCTCTTTGTTTTGTGCTTTACTTTTTACTCGTATTAAGATCAATTTTGAGGCTATTTCGGAGGCTTTTTTGATTGTTAGCGTGAGGCGCATTTTTGTCCGGATTAATTTTTTCTATTCGTGACTCGAAACGGTTTTGAGAATGGGGTTAGTGTGTGGAAGATATGCAGATCTTTGTATAGGCTTTTGAGTGGGCTGAGGTGCGTGTTGATGCGGGGGGCGGTGTTTATTTTTATGAGTTTTTTTTCTTGAGCAACATTTGTATTGTTTTGAATTTGATTTCCTTTTTGATTTCTTTGGGTTGAATGGGTTAGACCCTTATGTTGTGGCAATATGATAGTGTGGTTCATTTCGATGTCACGATTCAAGACCGAGTGGGCCTTGTTTATTGGGCCTAAAGTGGGCTGCTTTTTTTTGTTTTTGTATTTGCAAGTACGTTTGGTGCTTATTTAGTGTTAGAATAAAAATTTTTAGGAGAAATCTTACGCCTTTATTAATTTGGAAAGTAAGGAAAACACACTGAAATAAAATTAACCTATATTCTAAGGGGTCTTAGGACCATCTAAAGCTTTTATTTTTTTTTTCTATCAATCTAAAGAACTACTAGGCGCTTTTTACTAAGGTGCTCTATATGGCTCAAGCCTTGGGTTTAGTCTCGTAAAACTTTGGTCCTTCACCGGTACTCATCTTGAATTCTATTCCTTTTGCGTTGACCCACTGACATGTCTTCACCCATCCGTTCTCGATCTCTTCTAGTGTTGATGCAGGAGAGATTAACCGGGTTGGATCGAAACCTTCATCTTGTAAAGCTAGGGTAGTCATCACAGTCTCGTCCTCCATAGGCCTCGATTCGTTGAACAATGTTCATAGAGCCTGGTTGTCCAATATTTCAGCTGTTTTGGTCTTGGTGAGGTGGGGTGCCTCATCCAAGGTGTGGCAGTCATGGAGAATTTCAAATCCGGGTTTTAGCAAGCCATCCTGAACGAAGGGTTCAGAAAAATCACAGCATGGGTGTTCTTCTCCTTCCCGAATGAACATTCCGTTAAGGGTTTTTTGATACGGGGGAAGGAGGGTGGTTTGTTTGGCCTTGTTAAGGCGTAGCCTAGACAAGCGGTCAGCAATATCTTCCTCCGTTGGTTCATAGCCTAGGCCAAAGGGAGTAGATTTGTTGGGTAAAGGATGGAACGTGCATTCCTTCTTCCTTATGCCCAATGGGGTTCCTGGGAAATAACCTTGAGCTAACAGCATTCTAGGGATGACTCGGGATGCGTGCGGGTCTAGGAATGCTGGATCATAGTCTTCGATGAACTGGATTGCTTCCTCCATTTGAAACCCATAAAGGTCGTCTGCAGTTTCGGCCGTTCCAACCATAGTACAACTGATGTCGAGAGGAGGGGCGCGGATTTTCGGAATCACTCCGTTATGGTTAAGTTTAACCATTTGGTGCAGGGTAGAAGCCACACCTCCTAAGTCATGGAGCCAAGGTCGCCCCAAGAGGAGGTTGAAAGTGGGCTTGATGTCGATTATTTGAAACTCCGTGGTGCGTGCCACATGCCCGGTTTGTATTGTAAGGTTTATCTTTCCCAACAGAGGGCTTCGAGAGTTATCATAAGCTCGTACTCCTTGCGTGGAGGTTTGGAAGTCATCGCTTCCTAGCCCTAAGCAATGGGCGGTTTGCAATGGGAAAACGTTAACTGCCGAACCATTATCTACGAGCGCTAGGTGGATGTTTTGTCCCTTGCATCCAACCACTAGATAGAGGGCTTTATTGTGGACACCCCCCTCTTTGGGCAGGTCTTTGTCAGTAAAAACTATGGCCTTTTCTCCAGCATCTCTCGTGACGTGGTTAACCAATGAGTCAGGTGTGATATCCGTAGGCACTGAGATGAGGTCAAGTGAGCGAATAAGTTTTTCGCGATGCTCCCTCGTAGTACACATGAGATCCCAGATGGTAATCTCGGCCTTAGTTCTTTTTAGTTGCTTTAAGAGAGGATTTTCAATGACTTCTGCGACGGTGGTGTGCTGTCAAGTCTCAGGAGTTTGTCTGACTGGGATATCGTCCATGGGAGGTGGGCGAATATCCGGTTGGTATATCCTTCCGGATCGGGTGAGATTGTCGACTTCGGGTTCCTGAGGGGTGGTGTCAATGAGAGCATACCAGGGCCAAGTTTCAGTAAAGAGGTCCTGGCCCGATACTTGAGATAGGTAGATATCTTCCGCATCATCATCCCACACACCGCACACTTCTCTCTCGATTCGATCCATAGGGACCACAACGAGTGGTGCTCCTTGGGGTGTAATGTACACCGTAGGGTCGAAGTTCTCATTTTTTGGTTGGTCGAGAGAGATGTGACAATAGCCGAGTGGGCTCTTGTTGTTGTTGGGTTTGCCAACGTTAGGGAGAGGTATCACTTCATCCTCTATCATGTCCTGGATCGTGTTTTTTAGATTCCAGCAGTTTTCAGTGTCATGCCCATTTCCTTGATGGAATTTGCAGTAAGTACCTTCGACCCAATATTTTCTCTTGACAGGAGGGTCACGGGTAGGGCCTATAGGCCTCAACTTTCCTTGATCGGTTAGTCTTTCAAGGGCTTGTACTAAAGTTGACCCGAGTGGGGCAAACTTTCGATCTCGGACCCATCTTCCAGGGCTTCATCGGGCGGGAGTCTCTTCTACGGCATGGACTTCTTGGTCTTGGGATGTGTTGCCCCTGTTGTAGGTGTTGCTTTTGTATGCGGGCTTACTTTGTACTTCCTCCATTTTTTTTATTATTGCACCGTTTTCCTTTTTCTGAAGTTGCATATTAATTGCACCATTTCCTTTTTTAGTAAATTTACCTACATGAATTGACATTTCTATCCTTATATGGGTGGTGGGGACCAAACCCCACTTGTTCTTTACATAAAAACTTGTACTTAATCACATGGGTATTTTTGTCAATCTCTCACCTTTTACCTCCTTTCTTAATTCTTGTGCCCAATGTAGATGGTGCAATAATAAAAAAATGGAGGAAGTATTGTTTTTGCGAGGTCATCCTCGATCTTTATTCCCACATCATAAACTCTTTTGAAAGTGTCAAGTCCCAGGTACCTAAGGTGTTGTCTGTAAGCCGGGTCCAGGTTGTTAATGAATTTTTGGACCAATTCTGTTTCGGGAGGCCTATTGATTAGTTGGGCCGCCTGGTCCCTCCATCTAGCAAAGTAGGTTGTGAAACCTTCATTTTTCTTTTGGAAGAGAACTTCCAGCTCGCGCATGGTGACTTGAAATTCCATGTTCGACGAGTATTGCTTGATGAAGACCTTGACAAAGTCTTCCCAAGTGGGGAAGAGCTTAGGGTCTTGGTGGTAGTACCATTTGAGCGGCACAGGTTCCAAGGACAAAGGAAAGGCAGGTAAATACATGGACTTGTCCACGCCTTTCAAGTTCATGGCATTCACAAAGCTCAATAGATGATCACGGGGATTGTCCGTGGCTTTAAACTTTGGTAAGTCAGATGAACTGAACTTTTCTGGTAGTTTGCCAGGAAAAGGTTCAGGATCGAGGGAGAAGTACTTGCTCCCCATGGTTTGCTGTAGGACCATTTTTTCAATCCTCTTCTCGTTATCGAGGTCATTTTTGGCTTGCGCAGCCGCTAAGGCTTCGTTTTCCATTTTCAGTTGGCTCATGAGTTGGGCCATTTGGACCATCTGGTCTCGCAATTCTTCGATGGACATGTTTGAGGGTGCGAATCGAGGTTGGGGAAACGGAGATCCTTGAAATGAGGGATGACGGACGGAGCTTGGAGTCACTAAACCTTGGGTTGGTGATGTATCTTCGAGACGCACTAACCTTTGATTTTCAGATCGGCACCAAGTGGCAGGACCAGCTCTATGCATAAGATAACCTAAAGTTTAGGCCCCAAAGTTTCAAGCATTACTTAGTCTAGACTTTTGACTTTCTCTATTGGTTTTTCGCTCTTTCTTTTGTTGGTACACTTTTGGTTTTTCTTTTGTTTATTCTTTGGATTTTCGAAACACTTGTCCGTGTGACATTCGTAGTTATTAGCATGCTCGGTTTTGGTGCCGAGCATTGTCGTCGTAGGAGACCTAATCAACGACACAAAGAGTTATTTATTTTTATTCATATTTTTTTAGTCGCTTTTGAAGGAAATAATGCCCTTGGTCCAAGTATGCATTCTATGTTAAGTCTAATAAGTGCGGTTCAGTATTAATTAACAAGTTAATAATTCAGTGAGATCAAGTGAGCTGAATGCCTAGCTAGAGGCCGCTTCAGTTCAAGTGGAATTAATGATATTAATCCACAGCTTACTCTTGACTAAACCCGTAGGGTCACACAAATAGTACGTAAACGGATCAAGTATTTAATGGCATTAAATACTCTATCTATGGATATTCGGAATCGACGGATCTTGGTTTCAGTGGGAGCTGAGATCGTCACAAGCAAGAAATGAATACTCCGGAAACGATGATATTGCCGGAAACGGAAATATGGATCGTATCGGAAATATAAATATTATCCAAGTCGTAGATGTTGCCGGAAACGGAAACATGGTACGTATCGGAAAATATTATCGGAAATGGAAATATTGCCGGAATCGGAAATATTGCCGGAAACGGAAATATTGTCAGAATCGGAAATATTATCGGAATCGGAAAATAATTCCGGAAACGGAAATATTAAATATTTGTTCAAAACGGAAATTAATTCCGGAATCGGAAATATTAAATATTGTTCGTATCGGAAATGAATTCCGGAACCGGGAATTTAATCGGAAGCGTATCGTACGAATAAGCATCGGACGAGGCCTGCCGGACGAGGGCCCAGCACGAAGCCAGGCCATCGCCCAGCAAGCCAAACGCGCCACACGAACAGCCAAGGCCACGCCAGGCCCAGCGCAAGGCCAGGCCCAGCAGGCCATGGCAGCGCGCGCAGCAATGGGCTGCGAGCTGTGCTGCTGCTCGCGTGGGCTTGCGGCTCGCGTGGGCCGAGCGGCCGTGTGGGCTGTGCGCGGGCATGGCCTGCACGCTCGTGGGTCATGCTCGTGTAGAGTTTGTGTTCACATACGAAACCTAAATTGTATAGGATTTGTTTGATGATTAAATTCCTAATCCTAAAAGGATAAAATTAATTAGTTAGAGTCCTACTAGGATTCTAGTTTAACTAATTAGTATCCTAATAGGATTCCAGTTCCTTTTCCATACCTCTATAAATAAGGGCCTAGGGTCATTATTTGCAGGTACGATTGAAGTATTCAAAGGGTAAGTTTTTGAAATATAAATCAGCCATACACTTGCAATAAGAGCCGAAATTCCTAGTAACCTTAAGGGCGATTCTAGTTGGTCTAACTTGAGGCGGATCCGGGTGTACTGTGTACTATCTACGGAGGGACGACATTTGGAGTCCTAAAGACTTGTTCTTGTTCGGTTCGGGCGCAGCTAGGGAAGGCACGCTACAACATGTATGCATCTATACTATGCTAAATGATTATGTGTAAATAATATGCTTTCCTGGCTATATGGTTTTTCCTCATGATTTATGAATTGTCATATGTATCATTACCTAACAGTGGTATCACGAGCGTCTTATTATTTTCATAATCTAAATTGCATAAACATGGTTAAATATTACAAATTTGCAAGAATTAAAAGGGGTGATTAATTTTTATAATTGTTAATTAATTGCAAATTGCGTTTATTTAATTATACGTACGCAGTTTTTCGGCAATTTCTTCGTTACTCATCCAAATCGAGTGATTTTTGTGTCAATTCCGCATGTAAAAGGCATTCTAAAATTTTGACTTTTCGGAGGTTTTAGTTTTTCGAACGCAAAATTTCGTAAATTTAAGATGTTAAATTAAATATTTGCGATTCTTGTTGATAAATCTTGAATTTTTGATTGACCTACTGTATATGTTTAACAAGTTTGAATGCCTAGCCTTGTTAATTATGCAATCTAATTTGTAATTATGATTAATTTGTTGAAAATTGGAATAATTTAGAATTAATTTGATTTTCATAATTAGTTATAATTTAATTAGATACCTATGATTAAAAACCACCATAAAAATTGTAAATTTATGTTAAATTTTAAATTTTTATGACCTAGACTTGAATCCATGTTAATCGGAAATCAATTAAATAATAAATTTTCGAATTTTCGCCCTAAAATTATGAAATTAATATTATTTATTAATTTGTCATTAATTTTGAATATAAATTTTTAATTTTATGCGATTCGCTCATATAACTTGCACGCACAAAGCAATGGACGCTACGTGTTACCCTTAAGGGGTGTTGTATAGTGCGGGCATGCGACGACGAGCAAGGGAGCTCGTCGCCCATGCAGTACGAATGCAGCGAGCAAGGGCATGGTGCACGAGCACCAGCACAAGGCAGCAGCCCTGCCTTGTGTCGTGGGCTGTGAGCAATGGGCGCATGGGCAAGGGCGAGAGCAAGGAGCGAGCAGTCGCGTGTGGGCAGCAAGCGTGCTGCGCCACAACGCGCACTGCCTCGCGCAAGCGTGCGCGCGAGGCTCCGCCCAGCGATGGCGTGCAGCGTGCTTGTTGCGACGTGCGACGAGCGCTGCGCCCAGCGATGGTCAGCAGCATGCTTGTTGCGACGAGCGCTAGCGCGCGCCTTGCGATGGGGAGTAGCAGCGATGCGACGCAGCGCATGGGCTGCGCGCACATGGCCAGCGATGGCTGTGTGCGTGTGGCCCATGGGCGTGCGTTGCATGGGGTTGTTGCGTTGAGATTAGATCGTTTTGAAATTTTAATTTGAAATTTTCAGTTTACGTAATTTTAATTAATTTTAAAATTAATAATTTAAATTATTTTCTTGGATTTTAATTTTGAATATTGTAATTATAATAAATTTTATTTATTTTAATTATTTTACTAAAATTAAAATCATGAATTAATTTAAAAACGACTGAAATTAAATTAAATTTATGGATTCAATTATAAATTTATAGGAGCTTTAAATTTGAATTAAATTTGTATGTTTCCGGTTAGACTAGAAATACATTTTTATGTTTAAAATTAGTAAAGAATATGAATTTATTGGTTTAAGTGGGAGCCCTTTTTAGTCATAAACTCTTGATTAGGTCTACAAATCCTTAAGGTTAAAACAACTTGATTAGAATTAATAAGGACTGAATAATTTGTAGATTATTGGTGCCCTTGATTAATTGCTGCAAATGTTTATGTGATGCATAATGTGTTTTACTAACCAGCTATGTGGGCCATTCATGATAATGAATGGGTGAATGGTATATATTGTATATGTACTGTTTTGCAGGTTATGAAGTGACTAGTATGGCCCAAATAGGATAGAAAATATGGTCTGCGTACCATTAATTTGAATGTAATTGGTCTAAAGTACCAAAGTTGTTTTTCAATTCAAATATGGTCTGCGTACCATCAAATAGTTGTAATTAGTTTTAATTATAGCTTATCCTATTTGAAGAAAATGGTGCCTCCCACGGAGATTTTCAAGACGGACTTTGAAGTTGAAGCTTCAAGACGAAGTCGGGCCATACTAGATCACATTTATCTTATGCATGCTTTAAGTTATTTATTGCTTTAAATATGTCTTAATTATGCATGAGATTGTGGCTTGATTATGTTGCTTGATTAAGGATTTTAGTTCACTTAAAATCTAACCAACATAGTAAGAGCCTTAAGTTCCAAACTTAAAAATTGAGTTAAAAGGTGCCATGCCAAAATATACACTTGCTTGGATATCCTTTACATCAATCTAGTAATAGTTTTCGCTCAGCGAGGTGTTACTTATTGGTCCTAAAGGGGCAAGGTACACAAATAACTGTGAGTACACGTTAGTTTTGGTGAAACTCAACGATATAAGTAAGGAGTCCTTTTATGTCGTGGCAAAATCGATAGGTTTACCTAATAAGTTCTTAGACGTACCTATCAACCAAGAGTAGTTTCTAGATTATTAGCAAAAGGCTTTTGCTTACCTAAAATGTTTTAGAATTGAGTCGACAAACTGTGCTTAATTATTCAATGGTTTTATGGTCTTGGAATCATTTTATTCAAACCTGCCGGAACACATAATTCGAATAAAATGCTAATGACTTGTTTAAATTGCATGATTGCTTTCATTTTCAAGTTATTATTCATGATAAATGTTTAGACTTTGCATGCTTCAATGAATGTTTTAATTATTGTTTATAATTAAATATCTTGTACTGCAATAAATCCTTTTAGAAAGGTAACAGTAAATTTCCGCGATTGGTAGTGAATCCAAGAACGATTCACGGAAATGAGAGAAAATGAGCAATTTAAAATGTACGTTTCTTATATCGACTTTTATGGTTGTTTTCGAATATCAAAATCGAATGGCAAACCAATTGGTGCTTGTGAATTCAAAATACAATGTAGTTTTGAGATCATAAAGCATTGAGTTTAAACGCTCAGCCTTACCAATGGTTAACAACCTAATATCTTTGTCCATTTATTTCTCGAATGAGTCTAGTCCCTAGACATTCGAATAGATTGATGCTTAGAGAACTTTAGAAGCTTCTGGTAAGATCATCTAGTTGAAACAGAATATTCAACATAAATAAAATGGTAAGAACTCTGTTGGAATGACATCGGACATGTCTAAACAAAGTATAAAAGTCAACACTATAGAATTCAATTCTTAAGACTATAAGAAAGGGTACAAGAAATAGGAAAAACAAGGAACAAGTGAAAGGAATTTTCAATTCCGTTTCAACCTACAAGTTTATGTTTAAAGAGAAGTGACCTAACAATCAAACTTCCTTGGTATCATATACCGCTTGAGGTTCTTACTTCGGTAATAACTCAAACAATGGAAGCTAGGCTACACTAATGACCTACAAGTGGGAAATGAAGCATGGCAATGCTACATTAGTTGTAGGGTCATCTAGTTTGTTTTAAGTCCTTTCAAAGGCTGGAACTTAATAATCAGCATACCTAAATTTCTGTTTTCAAACACAGAAAGACTCATATTCAGAAGAACAAAAACAATGTTTGTTTGTTTGAATGAAATGGTCATTTACGGGTTGAGTCAATATGCTTGATTAAAACAAACAAATCTTTAACAATAAAACTTTACTAGGTTCAAATCAATCTCTTGATTTGAGTTCCACTAACCTTTAGCATTGTTGCTTAGACCATATCAACAAGTTAACATTCAAAAGCTCTATTTTGATGGACTTTTGAAAGTTCATTGATTTCTAAATCAATTTAAGACAACTAGTCTTACTTGTTGACAGTAACAAAAGACATGAACTATTGTTAGAACGCCTAGACAATAGAGTTCAAAGCTAAAGAAAGGTTTTATGACTTTATTATTTCACACAGATTTGAGTGAATATAGGTTTATTTACTCAAATATGATATAAGTTGAATCTGTTTGGCTAGTTCAAAGATTCAGAAGTATAAAATCCACTTGGCAAGAAATCATAAAGATCTAGGTTAGATCATGTTGATGATTACTTGAGACCAAATATGATCATCAATGATTGTGTGTTGTAATTTCACAATCTAGCTCCATAGGATATGGCATATCTACGTTGGAATGATCGAAGTCAATTAGTACTTGATTCGATCAATGATGAATCATAAAGACTTTTCCTATAATTTCCAAAACAAAATGCTCAACTACCACCAAACTAAACCAAATTCGTCAAAGCTATTGAAAAGTAATTTCAGAATAACTTTTCATAAAATATATCTAGAGAGTTGCAAAACGCAGTGGGAGCTTAGTGTTTGTCATTCGACAAACTAAGGCCCAAATATAGATATATGTTTCATTGTGATTTATTCAAATGAGACACAAGGGTATTGTTTCTACCACGAATTTTTGAGAACATAATGTTTGTTTGCTCGAAATGATGTCCTTTTGGAGATTCGTTTCCAAAATGACAAGTGGGAGAAAATAGACCTTGAAAGTCTTCGAGGCGAATAACAAACATAAAACGGACAATCTGGAGGCTTTTCGAAGTTCTTTAGAAAATCCGAACACGTATTCTTTAAGGACTTTAGAAGTGGCTTTTAAAGAATAGGCATCTCTTAGAAGACTTTACAAGTGCTTCAAGGAGAACAGAATATTCAAAGGACTTTCAAGTGGTTATTGATATTCTATTGTTTGATGTTCTATACCCAAGTAGGAATAGAGTTCAAGTCACTGAAACTATGAGATTCTTCTATTAGATAGTGAAGAAACATGGAGTTCAGGTCACTGAAGCTATGCAATTCTTCTATTAGATAGTAAAGAAACCTACAACTTGCAGTCAAACTATTAATGAGTTTGTGACCTGTAAGAAAGCTATGACGAAACCCAGATTCCCTAAAATGGTTAGAGGCCATATATAGACCCAAATGTTTTAAATGGTTAGAGGCCATAAAACATACTCAATGTTTTGATGACAAAATTGAAATTTTGTTGATTTGCAAGAATAGTTTCACACCAATTGGTTGCAAGTTTGTTTTAAGAATAAAAACCATCAAACATGAAATTGTGTTCACACACAAAGCTAGATTAGTTGCTAAAGGTTACAAGCAAATTCACGGCGTGGATTGTGTTGAAACCTCATGCATAATCGTAATGCTCAAGTCTATGATTCAAGCAATGATTGCATATTGGTACATATGACAATTGGATGACAAAACATCTTCCTCAGTCAAATGCTGGAAGAAACTATGTACATGGTATGTCATAGGATTTGTGGATCCAAATAAATGCTTGAAAAGAAAAGCTAGTTTATAAAATCTAAGTACAGATTTAAGCAAGCAATTGGGAATTAGAACTATATTTTAGTGAAGCTAATAAGTATTTTAGTTTCATAAAATGTACATGATTCTTATAGATATATAAGAAGTTTAGTGGGAGTACATAAAACTTAATTGGTCCTATGTGTATCACACACATATCTCTCTATTGTGAAATAACATTCAAATGCTAAATACTTAGATTTGAGATTATTCATCAATGATGGACCAAGGCGAAACTTAGTACATACTGGGTACTAAGATCTATTTACAAAGATCTTATAATATTGTTTTAGATTAAGTAATGGCATTTACTAAATCAAACACGAAATACTCCATTGGAGATATTCGACCCATGTGAATAAATCTAAGTAAAAGAATGTTTGAACTATGTATAAGCATTTACTAAGTTAACATCAAAGAATCTAATGAGATTCTTCACCTATATTATATGTCAAAGAATTTAGCTGGATTCAGTATCTACTGAAATTGAATGAGCTAAAGTTACATGAATAGAATTCAATTGGGAATTATTATGCAAAAGAATTTATCATGTATGGTATAATATGAGGATCGCCAAAAACGTATCGTATGACTTTAGGCATGACGAACATATACCAATCTCTATTGATCTAAGTGAAGACCAATTAGATTGAGATCAAGAAAAACTTACGGTACTTGAAAAGGTACATAGGATTACTTCTTGATTCAAGGAAATAAAGATATGCTAAATATTGATGCTACACGCATAAACATTGGTAAAGGATCAAGAAAGATCCCTTTGGAGTTAACCATTGGCAAGGACGAGCTATAGAGCATCGTGTTTTAAAATGGCAACATGGATTGGAGACCATGAGTTGTTGCGTGGGAAATTAAATATTAATTTCTATGTTCAAAGATACAGCTGGAAAGTCTTCCACATATCTGTGAACTGCTTGGATAAGTAAATCCAAACAAAGCATCACTAGCAAGCTATACAATTGAAGTGAAAGTACTTATTGCCTAAGAAGCAATAAAACTGAGTTGTTTACATTAAAAAGTTCTTCACTGAACTTGGATGGATCACATGTCTGCTGACTTGATGGTTCTTCATTGCAAAATGCGTAGAACCACTATTTATGTAAGAAAGACTAGATCACATAATAAACAAACTCAAAAGATCTTATCATCATATCTCGAAAATCATTCGATGAAAAGGATATTAAGATTGGCAAAGCATGATAACTAAACCTATGCAAGAAGTGAGAAGCAACACTCACATTGTAGCACTGGAAATCAAACATAGCTTTGAAATTCCATGAACTGTTTTAAAGATGGGTTTAAGGCCCATGGTTGTAAAACATTGGGGTTGAACATTTATCATATATGAAATGTATTTTCATATTCCATTTAATCTTGGTTTAGTATTAAATGTTGAGTCCCTTCAATTTGACGAAATATTCAAGATAGACTGTCAGGACCAGTCCTGTGACTAAGAAATGTCTATCAAGTGAACTTGAATGTCAAAAGTTGAAAATGGTCCCTGGTCGGAGTTTTCTATAAAATTGGACGCATAGAAAACGTTAGACGACTAGAATGCAAGATGACTAGTAGTTCTGTTTCTTGAACTATGTGGACATGGTAATGTCATAATCATTTGCATAGATACTTACTTTTGGAAGACTAGTATCGGACAAGACCTATGAAACTTTACTGTAAGAGATAAAAATCCGTCATAAGTAAATTTCATTAAAATTATTAGACACTAAATCCTCAATACCTGAGTGATTTGAGATTACTTGTTTGAGAACTGGTTGCTTTGACGTTGACCAACCGTCGCACCGTAAAAGGAGGCTATAAAGGCAACGCTCAGGTAATCACCTATCAAACGAAGTCTAATCTCAAGATCGCAAGATTGGGATTGTCCTCCCATAAATCGGGATGAGATGCTTAAAAGTTGTACAAGGCCACTCGGAGAGCTAGAAACTGTGAAATGCATGGCCGTGCTCGGATGAATCATAGGCTATGATTATCTGTTTATTTGACCAGTTGAACTCTGAAACCGAGAAACACCTCTGGACATAATAAGGATGACAACTCTTACCTTATGTTCAAGAGCAAGCATCGAGCGACAAAGGAATTAGGAAATGCACACTTGTCCCTAAGGACAAGTGGGAGACTGAAGGAAATAATGCCCTTGGTCCAAGTATGCATTCTATGTTAAGTCTAATAAGTGCGGTTCAGTATTAATTAACAAGTTAATAATTCAGTGAGATCAAGTGAGCTGAATGCCTAGCTAGAGGCCGCTTCAGTTCAAGTGGAATTAATGATATTAATCCACAACTTACTCTTGACTGAACCCGTAGGGTCACACAAATAGTACGTAAACGGATCAAGTATTTAATGGCATTAAATACTCTATCTATGGATATTCGGAATCGACGGATCTTGGTTTCAGTGGGAGCTGAGATCGTCACAAGCAAGAAATGAATACTCCGGAAACGATGATATTGCCGGAAACGGAAATATGGATCGTATCGGAAATATAAATATTATCCAAGTCGTAGATGTTGCCGGAAACGGAAACATGGTACGTATCGGAAAATATTATCGGAAATGGAAATATTGCCGGAATCGAAAATATTGCCGGAAACGGAAATATTGTCAGAATCGGAAATATTATCGGAATCGGAAAATAATTCCGGAAACGGAAATATTAAATATTTGTTCGAAACGGAAATTAATTCCGGAATCGGAAATATTAAATATTGTTCGTATCGGAAATGAATTCCGGAACCGGGAATTTAATCGGAAGCGTATCGTACGAATAAGCATCGGACGAGGCCTGCCGGACGAGGGCCCAGCACGAAGCCAGGCCATCGCCCAGCAAGCCAAACGCGCCACACGAACAGCCAAGGCCACGCCAGGCCCAGCGCAAGGCCAGGCCCAGCAGGCCATGGCAGCGCGCGCAGCGCGCGCAACAATGGGCTGCGAGCTGTGCTGCTGCTCGCGTGGGCTTGCGGCTCGCGTGGGCCGAGCGGCCGTGTGGGTTGTGCGCGGGCATGGCCTGCACGCTCGTGGGTCATGCTCGTGTAGAGTTTGTGTTCACATACGAAACCTAAATTGTATAGGATTTGTTTGATGATTAAATTCCTAATCCTAAAAGGATAAAATTAATTAGTTAGAGTCCTACTAGGATTCTAGTTTAACTAATTAGTATCCTAACAGGATTCCAGTTCCTTTTCCATACCTCTATAAATAAGGGCCTGGGGTCATTATTTGTAGGTACGATTGAAGTATTCAAAGGGTAAGTTTTTGAAATATAAATCAGCCATACACTTGCAATAAGAGCCGAAATTCCTAGTAACCTTAAGGGCAATTCTAGTTGGTCTAACTTGAGGCGGATCCGGACGTACTGTGGACTATCTACGGAGGGACGACATTTGGAGTCCTAAAGACTTGTTCTTGTTCGGTTCGGGCGCAGCTAGGGAAGGCACGCTACAACATGTATGCATCTATACTATGCTAAATGATTATGTGTAAATAATATGCTTTCCTGGCTATATGGTTTTTCCGCATGATTTATGAATTGTCATATGTATCATAACCTAACAGCTTTAAGAATCGAGTGCTTTTCACACGCCCTTGCGGCAATTTTTTGTTACGAATAGTTTTTTTTGCTACGTATTTTTTGTGCGGGCACCGAGGCTGCTGCGCCTGACCCAAAGGCCAGGCAGCAACATCAGCGCCCAGCGTAGGGCGTGAGAAATTTTGGCGCCCAGCCAGGGGCGTTGAAAATGCGTCCCTGGCTGGTTCTCGTCTTTTGTTTGCGTATACTTTTTGTTTATGCGACATTGATTTTGTGTGCTTTCCCAATACGTCCTTTACGCGTTGTGCAACGTTTGTGGGATTCGTTACGGGCCATCCTGACAGGCTAAAGTCGTATCACCTAATCAAAAATAACCTAAGGTCCACTAGCTAGGTAGCAAGGGAAGTCAGGATCGAATCCACAGGGAAACAAGCGTTCTTTCTACTATCAATTAATTAATCTAGACTATTGTGAACAAAGTTGGTTGATGGTTTGTATGCTAAGACTACGAACGAAT
The DNA here is from genome assembly GCF_020520425.1 of Spinacia oleracea. Classification (NCBI taxonomy): domain Eukaryota; kingdom Viridiplantae; phylum Streptophyta; class Magnoliopsida; order Caryophyllales; family Amaranthaceae; genus Spinacia; species Spinacia oleracea. The sequence continues at coordinate 126,749,381 of NC_079491.1, forward strand.
ATTAAACAAGAATGAATCAATATATTAAGGAATCTAGGGTTTAGGTTCGCCAACAAATAATAATCCAGGACATTGAACAATCACGATAATCAACAAAGTAATTAATTAGATTAGCATGCTCTCTCAAGTCGATACTAATGATAGACTTAGAATTAACGGGCTCTCGCTACGTATTAACTCTAATTCCACCTATTGACACAAGCCTAAACATCAAATTGCATCTCTCGAATCTTAATTTGATATTGCATAACTACCACAATTAAACCTGCGCAAATTTAATTGTATAGTGAAATAAACCAATCAATAGGAATCAATTACAATGCCAACAATCATAATCATTCAATCATCCCTTCATATTATTCATGGATCCCCAACCCTAGAAATTAAACTACTCAAGCATGTTGACAATAAACAAAGCAATAATCATAATTGAAAGCATTATTAAAGCAAGACAATGGATTGAAATAAGAAATAATACCTATTTGAAGAACAAAGGGAATTGAAAGCTTGAATTTTTATTGAGAATTAAACTAAGTGTTTTTGCATAAACTAGAGAGAAAACTAGGCTAAGGGAAATAATACTAAGCTTCAATACTAGAAAATAAAAGTGTCCTCTAAAAATAATTAAAGTTTGCTTATATAGTTTACCAAAATAAAGCCTAAAAAACGGAAAACAAATACGCGAAAAACTCCTGGAGGTTGGCGTCGCCCGATCGGGCGTCGCTTCGCCCGATCGGGCGATCCACTCGATAGTCGGCCCAATCGGGCCAAAATCCGCCCGATCGGGCGGTTTGTGAACTCTCCACATAGGCTCCAGAATGACCGCACGATCCGGATCGGGCGAGCTGCGCCCGATCGGGCGCGCGTTGATGAATCCAAACTGCCAATAATTCCGCCCGATGGTTGCATTTCGCCCTCAGCTTCCAGGGCGATTTGCAATCTTCAATGTAGCTCGCCCATATCACTGAGTCTAACTCTCGGGGCTCAACCATAAGCATCCAAGGCTCCCGAAAGTCGACGATGGAGGTCCCGAACTTCCTCGGGCTCATATAGTGGCCTAGATCAACATGAAACGGGTCTAAAAAGACCAATTTCTCCTAATTAAACCTGAAACTCAAGGCACACTCAATAACACACATTAGTACTAGAAACGGCTCCTAAGAGCACGTTTGACACATAAAAGTACTAAGGGACGGGGGTAAAAATACTATATAAAACATGCATATCAAACCTCCCCAAGCTAGATCCTTGCTTGTCCCTAAGCAAGGAAATCATCGATGAACACAAAACCAACTTCACCCCCGACATAATTCAAAATGAAAAACATAATTCGAGGCAAAATCCAACAAGCATGCATCAATGTCAACCAATCAAATTCATTCAATCGCCAATCCACCTTAACAATCGTCACGCAAAGCGAACCACAAGTGTACAATGGAATTCAAGACTAGTGCTCACACACTCGTCACTCATTTATGTGGCGGATAAAAAATGTACCCGTTCGCTCCCCTCCCAACATATATGTGTACAATGCCCTCCCAAACTCACAACGCTCGTGTGTCTAGAAAAACATGCACTCAACCTAGTAGTCGACTCGGAATGTGTCATGTCATAACTTGCATTGATAAACAACTACTTTTACATTAATACAACTCTATGCACAAAGGTCGGAAGGTCTTTCAAGCTTGTAATGATAGGCTTAGGTAAGGGTGCGGTAAATTTGGGTAAAATGTGAGCTTAAAGCCTCGGCTTTGGGGAGCATAAATCCTAGCAAACCCACGATCAATCACAAATGATGACCACAACTCTCCCACTCAACACATGAATAAAAACAACAAACAACCACACTATACTTTCTTGCCTTGATTTCACAATTATAACCAATCACTCACGAAGATAAGAAATTGTAATACCGGAGTGACAAAAGCTTGAATTATCTTGAGAATAACGATTTTTTTTTTCTTCCTTTTTTTTTTCTTGCTCAATCTCATTTTTTTTTTCTTTTGGAACCTTCACATTTTTTTTATTCTCCTCCTCTCACTCATTTTTCAGCTCATTTTTTCAACAACAATCATGATAAGAAGAATTTCCCTTTTCTATACTCAATATGCTCAAAATGTACCACACTACAACTCCCTCACCTCACTACTATTAGCTCCCCCAAGCTAGGCTTGGGACTAGTAACCAATGGGGAATTTACGGGCTTGTAATGTGGTTGGTCACCGAATAAATGGCACAAGCACAACATGGGTAGAAAAAGAGGGAACAAATGTATCTAATTTCATCTGAAGGCTACCTAAATAGAAAAATGCCTTCGTCCTCCACAATGTGCATGTATATGAGTCATAAAACATTACTAATAGTTGCAAACCAATACTCAAAATCAATGACACACCAGGAAGCTATCACACATCCTAACCAAGTCAACTAGTCAAGCACCAAGTCCACAAGTAGTTAGTCGGAGTAGACTCATGTTTAGGCATCAAAGCAATCGAACATCAAATCATGGCTAACACATCTACATTGCCCATCATCAAATACCAAGAATCAAAATAATTTTCAATCAAAGGGGCACAGGGAAGCATGATTTTGCATTCATCGGAACGTTTTTTTTTTTTCTTTTTTTTTTTCAGTTTTTTCAAAGCAATAAACTAATCTAGAAAGCATTAAACACACCAAAGAAACACACCAAAATAAAGAAATGCGAAAAGAAAAGAAAAACATACCTACAATGTACAAGTAATGTGAAACCCTCCCCAAACCAAATCAGACAATGTCCTCATTGGCTCAAGGGTATCGAACCAACTCGATCTCATCTCCATCATTGACGGTCATGGCCGCCATCATCATCATCATCATCTCTGCCACCATGCCCACTAGGACCCGCTCCCCACCCTCCGTACTGGGTAGGTGTGAAGGTGCCCATAGAACCCGGAGCTCCATATCCCTCCGCGGGATAGGTATACCAGGTAGGGTGCTCGTAATCTGGGGCAATATAGCCCTGCCTGGCATACTGATCATAAAATGGGAACATGGTCCTCTGGTGATCAGCTGCGAACTCTCGGAAACCGAGCTCAAGTCTGCTCAACCGCTCATCAATGGACCCCTGCTCCTCCTCTACTGCCGGGCCACCCTGGGGCCTCCCCGTGTCTCGACGCCCCCTCCTAAAGTAGGTGCGAGGCTCTGGATGGTACTGATGGGGCTCTGGCTGTGGGTCAGGGTGAAGCTTGGGGGTCAGGCTGAGGCTCTTGCTCAAATCCAACAAATAAGTAATGAGCCTGACCGGGTCTGAAACTAGTGCGGCCCTGAGGGTCAGGCAAGGTGAAAAGCCTGTTTCCCTCGAACATCCAGTACATGGCTCCCGGCCTAAACAACCCATGCTCCCCCTGTAGCCTACGGAGTCCAGCGAAGTAAGCCAAATCAAGCAAGTTGCTACCCAGAACTGGAGTCTGGTTAGCCTCAGTAAAGTTGGCCGTGGCCATGGCTATGTAGGTGATCTACCCGCCAATAGTAATTTTGGTAGTATGTGTGGAAGTGGCTATGGAATAAAATTGGGAGGCCATATGATGTGCAAGGTTCATTTTGTAGCCTTCCTCTCCTTCTGAAACGTAGCCACCTAGGATCTCTAGCTCCGTACTCCTAATATTCGGGGTCTCATCCCTACCAAAGATTGTAAATCCTAGAAACCTGTAAAAGACAATGGGTACCGGGTGTTGTATCTTGGAAGCATGCAAATGTTGCATACTCCCGGGATTAGCATTACCCGTAAGCTTTCCCCACATGCAGTTATTATGGGTCTCCTTAGGCTTCCTACTATAAGTGGTAGACAATCCAAAAATCCTACCAAAATCAGCTAAACTCATGGTGTAGGTTCGGTTCATCACACGAAATTGAACCGACGACACGGTTTGATAACCATCCCTACGCACATTAAAACTACTCAAAAATTCTAGAGTCAACCGTCTAAATGTGAGACGGAGCATACTATACATGTTACTCATACCAACACCAACAAAAACACGTTTGACATTGTTTATGCCAAATTTCGTCTAGAGGAGACCTTTGGCTTGGGTCGACACTAACTAAGCAGGAATCAAATAAAGATAGACAAAGAGACACGACACAGAGAAGTGTTGACGCGGAAAACCCAGGAATAAGGTAAAAAACCGCGGATAACTATGAGGCTATCAATCCACTAAGTTTCCTATCTGATTGTTCGTGTATTATTCTAGATATCAATGTAGCAAAATTAAAGAGCGAGTACAAGAATAATATGAATGCTTAATAGCTTGAGAATGTGAGTGCTTGAGTTAACATGTGCCTCGCTTGTCATCGTCTTCATGCTTTTATAGGATATTTCCAACGGTCTAGTTGGTTGAGAGAATCCCACAAAGATAGGGATATCTTTGTCACACGTCTCTTTAGTCTTCAACCACCTCCGTGCTTCTCGCGCATGTCTTGGACTCATTCCTGCTAGTGTGACGGCGCTGCCTATCATGGGCTTTAGGTTAACTTATCTTTATCAGCCTGTTCCTTGAGGACGCGTCTCTGTTGCCTGCGCGTTGTCGCCCGTCCTTCGTCGTTTATGCCTCGTCGTACGACGCTACGTCGGACGTATCTCCCTGGAACTATGTTTACCTGCGACACGACAGAACCTGGTTGACACGATATGATCAAACGTTAGAGCGGTTATGTCGTTAGTCCAAAAAGTGGGATAACAGTTTGCCCCTAATTGTGAATTTGCGGAGTTACACAGAGCAAAAGAAATAATTTAAATTTAAAAAGCAAAAACCGTCTTCAACTGCCTAGTTCGTGGGACAAAACCGTTCAGAATTCCAGAGTAATAAATATCAATTCACGACATGCAATAAAGTTCTTCACACCAAGATTTTTCAAA